>NC_091365.1:20600215-20780215 GCF_038502225.1 Cherax quadricarinatus | reverse complement strand
TGGATCAGGGTCTGATCAACCAGGCTGTTACTGCTGGTCGCACGCAGACTAACGTACGAACCACAGCCCGGCTGGTCAGGTACTGACTTTAGGAGCCTGTCCAGTGCCTTCTTGAAGACAGCCAGGGGTCTAAAGACCTTACACAGTTTATGATCAGGACCTTAAAGTATTCTCCATCACCTGGTATGGAACAAAGTGATGCAGGATTAGTGTAATGCCCAGGTTTTTCCATCTACTGGCACTCGCAGCAGAACCTGATGTAGACCTGTATATTGTCTTTTAAACCTGCCCAGTCAGGCAGTTTAGAAACACAGTAAATGGTTATGGTAACACCTAACTGTGGGTTACCCTCAGTATCCGAGACCTAATTTTTTTAAGATCAACTAACTTATCAAGTGTGGACATTCTCATTACCTCCCAGCAATTTTTCATCAGCAAGTTATTTTTAATGAATATTGGTGGTAGCTTACTCTGCTGGATAATAGGATACCTGTCAAATAGAGTATCCTCTGTCCTCTACCAAGGCTTTAGAAGTGAGTCTAAAGAAACGTCCCTACGTACACCTCAGGGAGGGGTTCTCAGTCCCATGCCATTTAATATTCTGAATAATGCTCTCCTAAATGCTCTACCTGCCTCACTTTAACATATAGCTATAAGCTATGCTGATGACATAATGATTCATACAACAGGGCATAAGAAGATGAATACCATTCTTAATGAAGTTCAGGCAATTTGTAATCGACTAGGCCTCATAATATCTTCCTCTAAAACAAAGATATTAACAAGCAAACGACATCCCCCACCCATCTATTTGCAGGGTGAAATCATTAGCTACGTTAAAACTTACAGATATCTTGGTGTAGATGTACCCTTTAACAAATCCACTATACCACAACTAAACAAGAAATGTAAAGCTAGGCTAAATGCTCTCAAAGATGTTGCTGGCTACAACCCCAATTATGGTGCTAATGTGAGAATCGTGAGAATGATGTACATAGCCTATGTTAGGTCCTTAATTGATTATGCTACTCCTATGTTGATATTAGCTAGAGAAAGTTCTCTCCGACCCTTGGAGTTAATGCAAAATGAAGCTCTCAGAATTATTCTTGGGTGTTCCAAATCTACAAAGGTTCTTAATATGAGGAAGAAGCTAGGTATTTCTAGTATCAGTGATAGAATTGTTGAGATTAACACTGTACTCGGTATTAGAAAGTTGAGAAGTGAACCAGACACTGTCACAATGAATCTTACCAAGTGTCTAGAGGTAAATACACACAGATCTAAATGGATTGTGAAAACGTGCAATTGCATTAAGTTTTATAACCTGCATGAACTGTATCACTGTAGACAACAAGAGCATTTCACCCCTCCATGGAAGATGTGTTCATTTAATATCACATACCTACAAGTCCCTCCCAAGAAGCTCATTGCTAGTGATCCCTTCCTTAAATCTCTTGTTAGAGCAACTGCTCAAGACGAAATATCCCGCCTAGGTGGAAGTAATAAATTATCACAAGTTATATACACTGATGGATCTAAACAGGAGTCTTCTGGCAGGGCTGCATCTGCTCTTGTTGCCACCTCCCTAGTTAAGAACCATAATAAACTTGTTGAGTTAGGCATAAGAATTAACAACTGGGCGTCTACACTGCAAACTGAATTGTTTGCAATCCTAATGGGGCTAAAGCTAAGTTATGACACTGAGCTTGACTCTATCACCATTACTGATTCTATGTCATCATTGAAGGCTCTTGGCTCATATAATGACTCCAACAACATGCTCATTGGGGAAGCCAGGTATAGATACTCAAAAATCCGGGACAAAGGAATTAATGTACAAATGGTATGGATCCCAACACACATTGGGTACTCCTTCATGATAATGTTGATATGTTAGCCAAGAAGAGTACCCAGGAGGAGAATGTAGAATATAACTTTGGTATAACTGTGTCTAGCATTAGGAATAATATTAGGAGAGAAGTAAATAATGAAAATGATTGTTATAGGAATGCAGTTAGAAGCCTGAGTAGATCTATAACCCACTATGATAACATGAACGTAGATAAGTATGTTTATGGAGCAACTTGCAATGTGAACACTGATGTTGTAGTGGCCAGACATACGCTTGGTTACAAGTACTGATTGATGCTTTTTTTTTAAACATAGAACAACTACAATAATGTATAAGAGTATAAAATTAAAAATCATACTAGATATTACAAAACCTCTAGTACACAATCCCAGTACAGAAAATAAACACCCTAGATAATGGCCATATTACAACCATATACATAACCCACAACACATCCTACAAACCCTCCTTTTACAATAATCATTATTGCCAGTGCAGACACACAGCTGACACGTCTCCCCCCCCCTTAACATGTGTACAGTCCCCGTTCTAAATAAGATACATTAATTATCCTAATTAATGGTCCTACTCTGACCTCATCGAAACCTTAATGAGTATTCACCAAGAGTTGGTAGTGTATGAACAACAAGACACAAAAACATAAATTTACAACTAAAACAGATATGAAACATTACATTCCTATACACATACACCGTAAAAAGTAGAAGAATATACACCACCATATAATATCAATTATTAATGTTAACAACCATGAAATACAAACTTTCAAAACAACATTACATATCGTGAAGTTCACACTCAAAATACAAGATAATACAGCACATGCTACATTAGCGGTACAATACTAGGCTGTGTAAATATTTTAAAGCACCCAAGACTAGAACATGAATAAGTATTATCCAAAAGGTTCATCATGATTTTAGTAAGATAACAACACCAAACTCCTTATAACACCTAACACGCCACATACAAACTTACCAAAACGTAACATACATTCCACAAGACTATACTCTCGCTGTGCCTTCTAGCACGTGCCTAACTAGTATTACTTACAAATATATATACAAATATTAATTTAGAGAACTAATCCTTATCCACACACGTTTACATAATAGGTAATTACTTCAAAACTGATGCAGAAACACGTTACAAAAATGGCAAAAAATAACTCAGTGCTTCAAGGAACATAGTGAAAGGAATATCCTCTCAAGAAAAGTTAAAATACCATTGCAAGACAGTACAAGCGAAACGTAATACGCTACCAAAGAAAATATACATGTTATATAATTTATAGGTTATATATTAATAAATGTTATATATTTAAACTGCCATTTACACCTTCCCCATCAAGGGAACTAAGCAAAACTAATCTTTCACAACCTCTCATCTAGTCCCACACGAGTACCTCCAATCACACCCAACCACCCATCACTGCACACCCAAGGAGGTGAGCCCGTTGAAATACCCCTGAACCCCCCCTCCCTTTTACCAACCTACTCACCCCGGCAGTTAAAGCCCCTTATAACGCTAATAAATTTCCTACTGTTAGTCCTATATAACCGTCAGAAAAAAACTCATCCAACCATTTCCCAAAAATGTCTATTGCGACACAAAGTTCGATAAAACGTCGCCGCCAAAGTCCTTCTCAGCACATCCCCACCCTCCTTCCCCCTCATACCCCACAAAACATATATGTAGTCCACGATTACATATACTAAACCCCTTACCACACCCTCATATCAAGACTCAACGCTCGCAATACCGACACACATTGACCCCCCACCCTCACCACTACCCTACTCATCCATACCCTGATAAGATAAGATTTCGTTCGGATTTTTAACCCCGGAGGGTTAGCCACCCAGGATAACCCAAGAAAGTCAGTGCGTCATCGAGGACTGTCTAACTTATTTCCATTGGGGTCCTTAATCTTGTCCCCCAGGATGCGACCCACACCAGTCGACTAACACCCAGGTACCTATTTGCTGCTAGGTGAACAGGACAACAGGTGTAAGGAAACGTGTCGAAATGTTTCCACCCGCCGGGAATCGAACCCGGGCCCTCCGTGTGTGAAGCGGGAGCTTTAGCCACCAGGCCAACGGGCCACACCAACAGGCACTCTAAACCTTCACAAAAATAGACAACATGATACACAGTCTCTTCCCCACTGCATCTGCCACACCCCCCACCCTCGATAACCCTCCTATCTCGGAGCATCACTCCCGTTGGCAAAATCCCATGCAGGAAACGATACATAACCTCACGTGTCCTAGGTCGTATCCTTAATTTACTAAATCTTCGCCATATTACATCCCATGCATACATGGGGTAGATCCCTTCAACCAGAGCTACTACATGTCCCTCTAACAATTTACACAAAATGTAAAGTAAAAGGACACAAGTGCAACTAATGTGACATTTTATTGTGGCAACGTTTCGCTCTCCAGGAGCTTTATCAAGCCATTACAAACAATACATGGACACAGAGGGTACATAAAGCCTCAGAGTGAGGTGCAATACTAGTGAGGTACCATTTAGATGTTCACTAGTGGTAGTAGTAGTAGTAGTAGTAGTAGTGACAAAAGTAGTAGTAGTAATACAATATGGTAGAGTAATTATTTCGTACATGAGTAAAAGGATATAAAAGCTATTACTTGGGTAACATAAAAATAGGTTGGACAAATACAGACTGGAAAGAGGCAGCCTGTTTCAGTGTTCACTCTCTGTAATGTGCTTTGTGTAGTATAACAGGAGAGACTATGTGATGGCAGGGTTTACTGTTTTCAGGAGGATTCTTGCTAAGACTTCAGAGATGGTGAAGCTGCCTTTGTTTTGTTTAATTGTATTCGAGACAGCGATCAGTGCTGATTTGAGGCACTTGCGTCTGTGGAAATTAGTTTCTTTAATCACTAAATGGGCGTCTCTGAATGTCATGAGATGATTGGTAGAATTTCAATGTTGTACACAGGCGTTGTTCAAGTTATCGTTCCTACATGCGTAAATGTGTTCATTGAGGCGGGTGTCGATAACTTGAAGATACTCCACCCTCCTTCTCAACCATTCCTGCCCCTTCTGTTGTGGTCCTCTCATAGAGTCACTCTGGGTACCATAACCCCAT
This sequence comes from Cherax quadricarinatus, assembly GCF_038502225.1. Lineage (NCBI taxonomy): Eukaryota > Metazoa > Arthropoda > Malacostraca > Decapoda > Parastacidae > Cherax > Cherax quadricarinatus. Next base: position 20,775,224 of record NC_091365.1, on the reverse strand, counting down.
GTCTTTTTCCCTGGCCTTTGCACCGGCATCAGAACATCGTCCGAATCTATGCTGCTGCCCTTTTCCTTGTAGCTCCCTCAGTTTCCATATCTGAGTCCTGGGAGCCAGCACAATGGACTTCCACCTCTACCACCCTTAATCCACCTCCATGTCCTTCCATGGCACTCGCACTGTCCATCACAGGTGCCACCTGATCCTCCCCTCCCCCCCCGCCGCACACACCTTCTGCCCTGATCCCAGGTTCCTGCTCGCTGTGACTCTCCACCTCCGTAGACTGTAACATAGCCTGTATCACCATCTCCAACTCCTCTTCAATAGCTTTCACTGCTGCGCCCACCTGCACCTCCTCACTTGACAACTGTACTGTTGATGGGGCCAGGTGATTCATGGATCACCACTTCTCCTTCCGATTCCACAGGAGGAGCCACCACCTCTTCACTCCACATGCAACCATGCCCTCCTCCTTGCCCCCGTTCTTCCTTAGGCATTGGTTTCTCATGCTCAGGTGCTCCGCCCCTTGCCAGCCCAGGAGCCATATTCCGCTTGCCACAGTCTGCCGCCATATGGTCATATTCGCCACACAGTCGGCACGTACGTCTCTGCCCCGCATATGCTACCATTTCCTGGGTTCTAAACTCCTAGAGATATACATACGAGGGTATAGGATGCCTTAGCATCATCTTGAGATTGAAAGAACCCTCAGGAAATCCTGTGTAAGCTCCTTTTACCCATTTGCCAGGTTGGGCTAGATGTACAGTTCAATAACGTTCGAAAACATTTCGAATATCTACTTCATCAGCTTCAAAAGGCACGTTGCGGAGCTTGACCCACGAATAATGTCGTGATACATCCGCCAACTTGACCCTCACTGCCGGTGTTACGTTAATGCTGACATCTTGGTAACGATCCACCAAAGCCTCATATACTTGAGCAGTTAGCACTTTCACGAATATTCTATAAACACCGTTCAGTGCCACTCCATACAAATCCTCGTCTCTAATGCCGTATGTCTCTTTTATAATTTTGGGCAATCGACTGATGTAGGCGTTAAAGCCCCACTAATGAGTTTAATGCCCACAGTATTCACTCTCCTGTGCACACCTGGCACCATATTGTTGACTGAGTAGCTCATCTGGGAAAACAGTAGAGGGGTGCAAAGCACGACCGCACTCTATCATCCAGGCAGCGAATCATGACTGATGTTGTAGTGGCCAGGCTTAGGGGGCTGTATGGGAATTTTCCGCGCGCTCTCAATGTGGAAATTTATTGGTCCCTAAAGTTCCACAGGACCGATCTGACATGGCCGTAATGGAACGGCTGAGCTGGGTGGCCCTTATACCCCACCCAAAACAAAGCATTCTCTAGTTGGCGTGGATTGTTGGTAAGCTTATTTAATTTATAGATTTACCCTTCAGGGAAGGAGTAGGTAGTTTTACTGTTAGTATATTAATATTAGGTTTACTAAGGCAACTGTAGATAATAATAATGTAGACCTAAGACCTTAACATAGGTAGTAATAGGCCGATAATGTAGGCAAACACTAGGATAAGTTAGCTAGGGAGAACTGGCAGCTCTAGTTTGAACGAAGAGATGAGGGTCTGGAAGAGAGACCAGCTCGTTCTTCTTAAGACAGACACCAACTGGACAAGACGTGCCGTGATCAGCAGATGGCGCCCCCACGTGTCTTCACATTTGAGACCTGGGGAAATCTGGTAGAGGCACCTCGATGTACCGTAGATGATCTCTGTCAGGCCCATACAGTAAGACATGACCTCCACTTTATCTCGTAGATTTCTGGCCAGTGTCTGGGGAGAATTGTGAGTGAGTTTGATCTGTGGGCCCGGTGTGCAACAGGCAGTGCATGCCCAATAAATACCAGTGTCTCAAGGCAGTCTGGAAGCTAGTGTCCATGTCTGCATAGTTATACTAGGGGATACATACCCTCTTGGATATAGGAATTTCTGAGGTGCAGGCAGGACACTAATAATGATTGAATATTGCAGGAATTAAGGCTCCCGGTTGCACGTGGTTTCTGAGGGGGAGTCCAGAGGGGCTAAGGCTAAGCTTAGGGAAGTTGAAGATCAGGATATATGCTGCAACACCAAGTAAGTTAGCCCTTTATACGTGTATGCAGGCGAGTTTCTTGCAACATCAATCATTTGTGAAAATCTGTCCTATAAGCCACTTGTGAGGCTGAGGTACCCACCTCAGAGCTCAGTGTCAACAGAGTTTGCCAGGGTAGGCGACTCACTTGGAGGTAGTCCACACAAATTTTCACAAAAAGTGGTCCTTCGAACTGGATGTGGAATAGCTAGGTTAAGCTATCATAGCTAGTCAACAGTTAGGAACCAGTTTAACAAAGTTAGGTTAAGTTAGCACTCCAAGGCCCAGAGTTACACAGAGGCTAGGCCAAGCTGACTATACACAGAAGTTGTTATTTGCAGTAATTTACAGGCTGGCCAGGTAGGCTAGAGAAGCTTGTGAATTTAATTATTTACAGTGGATTTGAAAGGTAGCCACAGTTAGGCTAGGCTTGTGCAATATTTACAACAGCTATAGTAGCTAGGACAGATTTAACCTAGTTATTATTTACAGGGAGTTATAAAGCCAGGTTTAAGCTATAGCACACTAGCTAGGTTAGGATTTACCTTATCCAACCATCCATGCTAGACAGAGTAAACTGGGCAGTTAGGCCAAGCTGTTTACATACATTATTCATTTACTGTTTCACAAGTTGAATTGTTGAATTTACTTGTGCGAATTAAGTGATTTTTTAATTTGTATACTGCATTTTTATTGTGTGATTTCCATTGTCTTTGATTCATGTTAATGTGGGATTTGTGAATTGTACCTGAGACTAGGTTAAGCCCTGTAATTATTTGCTGACATTGTACAGGAAATTGCTATATAAGCTTTCACACCGATACACATTTTGATTGGGATTTGAGAGCTAACAGTGTACATTTTTGATTCAGAGTAGAGTCAATATAATAAAGGGAGTTGTTAAGCTTGTTGAGAAGCCTTGAGACTCGTTCATTCTCACCTAATACCGTTCGTGCTGTGGGGTGGGCTAATTGAAGTACAAATTAGTACTGTGATCTTAACTAAACCACAACTATGGTAGGTGAAGATGTAGTACCAGCTGTCCCAGCTCTAAGTCAATTAAAGCGGTCTATGGGAGCCTATAAGGAGCGCCTGAGCAAAGCATGTGAGGCGTGTCGTACGGTCAGGCAAGATCAAGATGTAGACTGGGAGGAACTAGAGAGTTGCCTGAAACCTTTGGAGCAAAGACTGGAGGCCTTTGAGAGATCATTTATCCTTTATGAGACAGAGGTCTATACTACAGGTGAGTCTGAATATACAGTCGAAGTAGCAAGGATAGACTATGACGAACGAAGGGCAGAGTGTAAAGCAGAGATGAGACTCTGCAGGCAGTTAATAAAGACTTTGAAGGCCGGTACAGCAGGGGGAGCGAATGTTTCAAGGAACACGAACAACAGCACGCCTGTTAATGTGTTGCCCAGATTGCCCCAGTTGAATTTACCAACATTTGACGGAACCTTAACAGAGTACATTGCTTTCTGGGATCAGTTTAAAGCCCAGATAGATGACAGAGACGATTTGTCAGATGCCGTCAAATTACAATATTTACGTTCACAGCTCAAGGGTAAAGCCTTGGACTTGGTCCGGCATTACCAAACCACCGACACCAATTATCAACATGCCAAAGACCAATAAAAGGACACGTTTGGCAACACTGAGGAGATAAAGGTGGCTATACTTTATTGGTTGATGGATCTAGAGGCTTGTCGCCATGACCGTCAGAGACTAGAGAAGTTCCAAATCAAAGTTATGAGTTTGACAAATAGTCTTAAAGATTTACATGATTGGGGTAAGTCGGAATGGTTCATCAGTCAGGTGATTCAGAGGAAACTGGCTGGCACTACAGTGCATGAGTTACACTTAAAATATCAGACGAATAGGTTCATGATAAAACAAATTGTTGACGAGCTGGGAGATCTCGTTTCTCATTTGAGAATAGGTGTGAGAGAAGAGTCACCACCATCGCCACATAAAAACCCAGACAGTCTTGAGAGATCAGTCTAAAGCTCGTACGACTAACATTGGAGTGTACTATGGTAAAGAGGTGTCTAAGGTAAGAACCTCTAAGTAGAACCTCAGAGGCACTCATGCCAGAATATGTGTGTTCTGCGAAGGCGAACATGCTAGCACGAGTTGCTTGGAGTATACAACACTGAGCAGTAGGCAACAGAGACTAAGGGAGTTGAGACTCTGCTTTAAGTGTTGTGGGGAACACTTTGCGAGAGACTGTGGCACCCAGCTCAGTGAGTGTCGGGTCTGTTGCAAAGGTAAGCACCATTTTGCACTATGTCCCAATAATTTACGGGAACCCCAGGCTAGTAGGGCTATCTCTCAGGTAGAGATAGAAAGTGAGTCCGAGCCTGAAATGGTAGCCAGCGTGATTAGTGGGAGTGAAGTCTCTAATCCGAGTGAGAATCACGGAGGTGCTGCCCTACCTACAGTCATGGCAAAGGTTGTGAATGGGCACAGGTCCGAAACAACCCGATTATTCTTTGACACAGGAGCACAAGAATCCTTGATAACAAAGAAGTTGGTGGCTAAATTAAAGTTGAAGGCCACAAAGAAAGTTAGCATGATGTTGGGAGGGGCTATAAGTCAGGTCCCACCCAAATCTTATGATGTGGTGGATGTCACAGTCAAATTAGGTGGACATCGCAGACATTACAGCCTTGGTGGTAGAGATGCTACCCACAGCAATTACAGCGAGAGGTCTTGCTGCAGCAGCTAAGCGATTGAAAGACCTTGATGTGAAGCTGGCAGACCAGGGAATTACCACTGACACAGTCAGAAATGTAGGTATCCTGGTGGGAGCCAATCATATAGATGACTTCCTGTTTACACGACGGATGTTTAAGGAAGGAATTGGTTTATACAGATCCCCAGTAGGATACATCATAGGCGGCAGGATTCCACCTGAATTCCCTGCCACGCCAGATAGAGGAGAAGCTGTCCCCATGATAGCTGGGGGAGTAGTGATAATGAATACCAGTATACACGATGAACCGCCAGGGAAGCTGAACCAGATAGGTAGTGACGAACACTCGGCCACCTTCGGAAAACACTTTTACAGGGTACGTAAAGAGGGAGATAGATTGCCTTTAAATCCAGGGAACCTCGTATCAGTGGGACGAAAGGCTACCAGGGCATGTGGGCCACTGGGTGGGAAAGTACAGAGCCACTCAGTCAAGGCTAGACATACAAAAGACTTTAAAGTTAAAGGAAAGGGTGCTAAGACCACCAGAACCAACAAGTTTACACCCCCAGAGGTCCACACAGGGGAAACTGGACGGTTGAAGTTAGACCGGAGTCTGCTCAACGAGAGTGGCCGGACGGCACTCGTGTCCAGGGTCTGCTGTAGGGGCTCGCAGAAGGTGAACTTGATTTAGGCTTAGCGCCTACCTTCGCCGGCGGGAGGATGTGGAAATTTATTGGTCCCTAAAGTTCCACAGGACCGATCCAACATGGCCATAATGGAACGGCTGAGCTGGGTGGCCCTTATACCCCACCCAAAACAAAGCATTCTCTAGTTGGCGTGGATTGTTGGTAAGCTTATTTAATTTATAGATTTACCCTTCAGGGAAGGAGTAGGTAGTTTTACTGTTAGTATATTAATATTAGGTTTACTAAGGCAACTGTAGATAATAATAATGTAGACCTAAGACCTTAACATAGGTAGTAATAGGCCGATAATGTAGGCAAACACTAGGATAAGTTAGCTAGGGAGAACTGGCAGCCCTAGTTTGAACGAAGAGACGAGGGTCTGGAAGAGAGACCAGCTCGTTCTTCTTAAGACAGACACCAACTGGACAAGACGTGCCGTGATCAGCAGACGGCGCCCCCCACGTGTCTTCTCATTTGAGACCTGGGGAAATCTGGTAGAGGCACCTCGATGTACCGTAGATGACCTCTGTCAGGCCCATACAGTAAGACAAGACCTCCACTTTATCTCGTAGATTTCTGGCCAGTGTCTGGGGAAAATTGTGAGTGAGTTTGATCTGTGGGCCCGGTGTGCAACAGGCAGTGCATGCCCAGTAAGTACCAGTGTCTCAAGGCAGTCTGGAAGCTAGTGTAGACAGCCTGTACTGGCAGAGCACACAGCCTAGCCGTCTGCTCTGACTAGTTCATATTTCGCGGCATTCAGTGCTGCCCTCTGTAGGCCTACCTAGGTCGGTGGGACACACAGTCCACCCTCTCTCACTCCCGCCTGGACCGACCTGCCGTACACAAGTTCTCCCCCCTCCACGGACTGGCTTGCGGTCACTTCCTCACACTGCCCGTTGTGTACTCACTCCTACCCGATTAAAGCCAATCTAGTCCACGGCCGTATCATTGCTACCTACGCTACCTTCATCGGCACTAAACCGCTGTTCAGCAGCAAGAACAGCAATAACAGTGGTGACAGCGGAGTCAGCGGCATTGTGAGCCTTTTCAGGGTGGAGGGGATCGGTCGACACCAGTCAACATCATCCGTCGTCATCCAACGCACCTGCTAGCCTAAAGAGTTATCTGCTACTCCCAGCGTCTTGACGGGACCCGAGATAGATCTTCGTCCTAGATTTTTCCCACAAAATCTGGACATAGGCATCACGGCGTCATCTCCAGCCTTAGCAGTCACGTGTTCACCTCATCACCCTCTCTACAGCCCTTCAACACTCTCCAGCACCATTCTCCTGCCTCCTACAGCGTCCCTACGCCCTTCTCAGCTACAAGAAGTAGAGTTCCTCCAAGAAGTTCTACCGGGCTTAACCACGTGGGAACCCAGTTGGCTTAGCCCCTAAGCCAGCAAAGTTCAGCGTCTACGGCAGCTCGTGACTCATCATAGTGTCTACTACTACTCAGCGCCTACGTATCTCCAGCCAGTGCAGTTTTTTTTTTGTGTTGCCCAGTTTAAAAATTTTTTTTTTCCCTTTCCCTTGTTGTTTTATTCCCAGTTCATCACCAGTTCTGTTTTCCCCAGTGATTTGTTACAGTAAAACTTACTCGTCCCAGTTCAAAGTTTCACTTAAGCTTGTTTTTAGCACGTTCGAGTAGTGCAGTAAATGTTTTGTTCTCCGTGTGCTGAAGCCGCAGTCAGTCAGCGCGCCCAGACACGCTTGCCAGTGTAAACAACCATACACCAGCTCTGGTTCACGCCGGGTATCCACGTCTCTTAACTTCTTATACCTCCACAGAGTTACTCCGGTCTTTCCTGTTCTTCCCAAGTCCTTTCTGATATTTTTTTTCTACGACATTGAAGCCCCATAGCAGTATACAAATGCTACGAGGCGTGTAGTGACACTAGAACATCACTGAAAGTTCCAGCACCTGCCGTACCTTCGTCCATCTGCACTCAAAGTTAAGTAAACAGTGACTTACCTAGCATTTCCTAATATTTTGTGACATTATTTAACTGTCCTGCACCAATACAGTTAGTTACTGAAGCCATACTTCAGTAAATTGTTCAGTGTCATCAGTGCACATTTTGCCATTTACCTACAGCTTATTAAATTTTGTAAATTTATTTTTGCACTCCTACATTTTAAATTCCAGTTTTTTTTTTTTTTTTTATTATTCTGCTTCTTGCACCTCAGTTATTGATTTAAATTGTTCAGTGTTGACCATTTATACAATTTACCTCTCACATACAGTTTTCATGTAATTCCTGTGTGCTGTTATTTTTTTTTTCTAGTTGCACCTGCAAGTTAGCCACAGATTGTTGACACCCTTGCACGGTTTTGTTTGTTAGTTCTTTTTTTTAATAAGTGTAATCTTCAAGTACTTAAGTATTAGTATATTCTACCTGCAGTCATACAATCTGTGCCTAGCCCATTAAATTTTTTTTTTTCTGTTCCCCCATTTATTTTTGCTCTACATATATTCTATGTTTTATCAGTGAATATTCACCTATGTGCATTGCTTTTTGCTATTTTATATACCCAAGTCATTGAGTGTATTTTTGGGAACCTGCTTATTTACCATTAATTACCAAAATTCCTTGTGAAGTTAATTAATTTTGACCTTGAGATTGTGTAAATTTTTTTTTCTTTTTGCCAGTGTACACCCTGCTAACACCAGTTAACCTTTGCCATATTCTTGAATTTAATAATTTGCATTTTTATTAATTTTATTTTGTGTGCAATATAGCAATTCTGGTCAGTGTATTTTTTTTTGTGTGATTTTTGGCACTATTCCATACTCTGATATCTTTTTTGTGCCAACTTCCCTTGTGCAAGTGAATTACCTTTTTTTTTGCGTTTCAATTTGCTACTGCTAGCACCCGCAATCTTTTTAAACTGTGCTTGCAGCACAGTTTAGTGTTGTGTAGTACCTGATTTATTTTAATTTTGTGCAATTTTTGCTACCAGTGTTTACAGTTCAAACTCCTTTTCATAAATTTTGTTGCCAGATTCCTGGTGAAATTATTGACTATCCTTAGCTTCATTTTGTGCACTTCCCTGTAGTACATTCACTTGCATACATCTCTTATTTTGTGTTCAGAGTGTATCACTATTTCCCTTTTTATTGTTGTTTTGCTCAAATTATTTCTATCACTAAGCAGTTTACCTAGTACTGTGGTGCTGAGTTCTCTTTGACTCTGTTTTGAATTGTAGCCAGTGCATACCATTTCTTGCTCTGACCTGTTTACCATCTTCGTGACCTACTTGCATTTCAACAATCGACGTCATGACTAGGACACGCAGTGGCCATGCCGATACCCCAGATTCTGCTGGTGCCAGCAATGGTGCCTCAGCCAGCGTGAGCACGCGGCAGGGCATCGAAGCCCCAGCGACAGTTGGTCAACTTGTGGCTCACGCCTCGACCACCAGTGGGCCGGCTCGTCGTCCACAACTGACCCTTATTTTTGACGGTCGTGCAAATAGTTTAGAGCCATGGCTGCAGTCAGTCGAGGCGACTGTTCAGGCTCTATTTGATAGCCCAACAGATACACAGTACATTCGTGCTGCTGTTGCAGCAGTGGATCTCACCCAGGGTGATATAGGTGCCTTTGTGCAGCTCAAGCGCGTCTGTAAGATTCAGTCTTGGGGTGAACTTAAGGAGGAATTTAGGCGTTATTTTCGGCGTAGTCGCCAACGCCATTACATTGACATCGTTACCAGCGTCTTGGCCGAATGTCAATACCGGCACGAAAGCCCCCTGGCTTGCGTTTGCCGTTTCGAGCAAGCCGCCACGGACTTTACTGATGCCGTCAACTCCACTAAGTGGGCGGATGGTGATGGCCGTATTGCTATTAAAGACATCATCCCCATGCTGGCTGTCGGCATCATGCGGAGGGATTCCGCCCCTAACCTCTGGGCTGCCATTGATGCGCTAGGACTCGGCCCTCAGCACGACGTCCTGGGTGCATATGACGCCATCGACTCGCTCAAGCCGCCTTCCGAGCAAGGCAAGGTTTGCCGCTTTGCGGATGATCCCCTACCCATCCTTGCAGCGCCGTCCGCAGTGACCCCGCGGTCGCAGCCGGAAGTCACTTTTGCTGCTGCTGTCAGACAGCCAGCTCACAAAGGTTCTAACCCCAGTCCCACTAATACGCGCCTAAGTAAAAATAGCGACCACAGTAACAACAGTCGGTCTTATACAAAAAGGCAGTCATCGACTTCCTGGACCAGGGCGAAACGTCGCCAGCAGACACCACCCCCAACCTCACCCGCTAAGCGTGTAGTGACTTGTTTTAACTGTGGCAAACGTGGGCACTACCGATCTGAGTGTTACAAACTTAAGTCCCCGCAAAGTAACCGTCACAGTCCCCACGCTCAGTATCAAGGTAACCGTCACCGTCCCCATGCCCAGTCTCGCGAGGGAATCTGTGTTTACCACAATACTTCCAGTCATACCTCCCATGAGTGTAACAAGCTGCGAAGTATGCTGACAGCTGAGTGGAGCAAGCAGTCGTCGCGCAATGCACATGCTCGTAGAAGCCCTTCCACTAGTTCGGGGGAAGAGGCGCGTCCGCAAAACCAGCGAAAGACGTAGTAACCCTGTCGGAGTCGCTGTATTCCGTCCCTGTCCGCAATGCATTCGCCGCCCTGGGCAGTGATACGCTTGCCGACAGTGAGGAAACCGAGTGTCTTGACGTTGTTGCTGAGACTCTTACCGTACCTTCCAGGTCGAGCCTCGTCAACAAGTGTCGAGCCTCGAGCAGCTGTGACTCCGGGGATCTCGTCGGCCTGTCATGCCTTCATGTTCGGTATGACAACCCATGTGGACCGCTCATCGAGTCCACTGTCCACAATAAGCCTGTTCAGCTTTTCCTAGACACAGGTTCGGTGGTTAACATTGTCCGCTCCACCTTTTTCCGAGACATTGGCCTTCACGCGGCCATGTTGACAGAGCCATCTGCCATTCAGACCTTGAGAGGAGTCTCAGGTAAACCGCTGAAGGTTCGCGGTCGCACAACGCTAGAATTTGTGGTCCAGGGTCACAAGCTGTCCGCAAAATTCTTAGTCGTGGATGGTATTGTTTTCCATGGTGACCTGCTCATAGGGTTCAAAACCATGGCAGATCTTAGGATCCGTTTAGATCCAGCTGAGTGGAAAGCGGAATTCAACGGAGTGGATGTGCCCTTCTGGGGCGTGCGCTTAGGATCCACTACGTGCTACTCCGTCTCAGAGTACGCACAGTGCCTAGAATCGTTGGAAACTGGTGGTTTCCATAGCACATTCTCCCCGGGGTCGGTCTCTCGTCCTGATCGACCTCGTAGTAGAGCTCGTTGCCCATCACCTCCTGGCCATCAGCGCATAGTTACCAGTGAAACCCAGTCTGGGGACGCCCAGTCTAACCTTCACTCTAACTCTGACGCTGTTGTAGAGACCAGCAGTTGTCAAGCCGCAGTATCCCTGTCGGCAGGCGACTGTCTGACTCGTGTCATGGCATCAGCGAGCAGAGTTACTGCTTGTACAAAGTATGACGTCACTTTGTCAGCTAACTCGCTCACTCCTGTTACGGTGTACGTGAGCAGAGCTTTTGAAGGAGACCATGTGCTGGTTGACAACGACACATGCCGAGTCAAGGGCCTCTCCCTTGAACCATCCTTGCACACAGTGCATCGTGGTAAGTTGCAAGTCCTTGTTGTCAACATGCATAGTCGAGAATTTCCCCTGCGGAAGAATACCTCACTTGTTGACCTTGTCAGATTCCCTCTCCCGGTGAGAGTGGAGGGTGAAGCCCCAGCTGACTTCCTTGTGAGTGCAGTTCTCCCAGGCGAGTCTGCTGCTGACTCTTCCAACACCCGGCCAGTGCAGGAAGATGATCTAGCTTTGACAGACTATCCTGAAGAGGTTCCAAAACTTCTCCAGGTTCTCAATCGTGCACGTTCTGCAGTTGCACTAGATGGTGAGTCAATGGGTTTGACCCCACTGATCTCTCACCGTATTCCACTTGACAAAGGTACTAAACCCATTTATGTACCTGCGTATCGCCTGCCACATGCGCAAAGAGTCTTCGCCGAAGAACTCATTACACGGATGCTCCGTGATGGAGTTATTGAGGAGTCCACTTCCCCGTGGAATGCTCCCCTTATTCTGGTCCCCAAGAAAGACGGAACCTGGCGCCCTGTTATCGATTACAGGAAACTGAATGCATGTACCATCCCAGACCGTTTTCCATTGCCAGTTCTGAACGACCTGTTGCAGAACATCGGCGATAATAAGGTCTTTTCAACTCTTGATCTTCTTCAAGGGTTCTGGCAGATCCCCCTCGATGATGAGAGTAGAGAGTTGACAGCTTTCTCTACTCCAACTGGTCATTACCAGTTCAGGAGGATGCCCTTCGGCTTGCGCGGAAGCCCAATCACGTTTAGTCGTTTGATGACGACAATTTTCCGTACCCTCCTAGGTGGCACGCTCATGGTCTACCTGGATGATCTCATAGTCATGTCGCAAGATGTCCCGTCACATCTTGAGAAACTTGACAGGGTATTGGACAGGCTAGCTCAGGCAAATCTTAAGGTAAAGCTCTCCAAATGTCATTTCCTCCGGAAGGAAATAAAATTTCTGGGTCACGTAGTAACTCAGAATGGCATAAAGACGGACGAGTCTAAAATCTCGGCCGTGCAGAAATTCCCCAGACCCATGACGGCGGATGCAGTCCGGTCCTTCATAGGCCTGGCGGGTTTCTACCGCACCTTTATCGCAGGTTTCTCCACCATTGCGGCACCCCTGACACGCTTACTCAAGAAGGATGCTCCTTTTGAGTGGACGTGCGATCAGGAACGAGCTTTTGTCATTCTTAAGAACAAGTTAACATCAGCCCCAACCCTTAGATTCCCTGATTTCACCAAGGCATTTACCTTGACGACTGATGCCAGCAAAGTTGGCATCGGTGCAGTCTTGTCGCAGGAATCTAATGGGAAGCAACAGCCTATTGCCTATGCTAGCCGTGTTCTTACTAAAGCGGAAGTCAATTATTCAGTGACAGAGCTAGAAGCTTTAGCCATTGTATGGGCCCTGAGTCATTTTCGGGATATCATCTATCATTATCCTATCAAGATTTATACAGATCATTTACCCTTATTGGCCCTCTTTGCAAATAAGAACCTCTCGGGAAAGCATGCTCGGTGGTCGCTCACGTTCAATGACTACAACCCTGAAATTTGCTATGTCCCAGGTAAGCAAAATGTTGTAGCTGACGCCCTGTCGAGACATATAGCATTCGTGAGTGTCGGCAATTCGTTCTCTGTTGAGGATCTCGAGAGAGCCCAACGACAGGACCCTGTGTGGTCTCCAGTCCTTCGTTTCCTTACCAAGGAGGACGTTGACTTACAGGTCAAGTCTCCCGTTCCACTGAAGGATTTAGTGGTCAACCAAGGAGTACTGTGCCGTGTTGCACAGCTGGTGGACCCCGGCAGAACCGTATACCAACTGGTGATACCAGAGTCCATGATACCAGCTACTCTTAGGTTGATCCACAATGTCCCAGGTGTAGCGCACCCCGGGAAGGACCGCAGCATCAAACAGGCACGAATGAAATATTTCTGGCCTAAGATGGCATCGGACATTGCCAAGCATGTACACCAGTGTGTTGTCTGCCTACAGCACAAGGGTACCATTACAGGTCCTAACCCCATTCTAAAGTATCCCATTACAAAGGAGCCCTGGGAGAGAACTTCTGTCGACCTGTTGACGAACTTCTCGACCTCGGAGAAGGGAAATAAGCACCTGCTTGTAATGGTAGATAACTTGACGCGGTACAGTGAATTAGTACCCATTCCTGATAAAACCGCTGAAACGGTCGCTAGTGCTTTCCGTGAGCATGTTGTTCTTCGTCATACTTGCCCACGTGTCCTTCTGTCAGACAATGGGTCTGAGTTTATAAATGGCATAATGCAGGATCTTTGCTCCAGATTCAACATTCATCAAGCGCCAGTAGCTCCACGCCACCCTGCGAGTAATGGTCTTGCTGAACGTACAAATCGCAAAGTCCTGGAGGTGCTCAGAGTAACCGTTAACCCAAGTTGTACTACATGGGATGAGGCTATCCCAGATGTTCAGTGTACATTAAATTCCTCCCTCAACAGCTCGATCGGTGAGACACCTCATTTTGCTTTGTATGGCTATGACAAGCGCTTACCATATGAAATTCTGTTTACTCCACCTAGACCTACTTACGATACTGATAACCCCAGTGTAGTAAAGATGAGGACAACGCAGCTTGTCTTCCAGCGGGTACGAGAGAACCTTATGAAAGCTACTGATAGGTTCACGTCAGAGCGCAATGCCCGCGCCAAGGAAAGCAAAGTGGAACCAGGTTGCAAAGTTATGTTGCTCAACCCAGTGCAGACCCCAGGTATGCACAAACTTGTCCCAAAGTTTGTGGGTCCTTACCGTGTCCTACGACAGCTCCGTGGCAATAAGTTCGAGGTGAGGGAGATTGCTACGGGAGCTATCAAGGAAGCCCACCTTGATCACATGAAGTATGTGGACCATATGCAGGCCGAAGTAGAGCTGGAGGCGCGTGCGTTGCAACGCCACGATCAGACTAATGTTAGGGACAAACCGTCTACCCCTTCTCCCACTACTGCTGGTACGGAAGACGGCCCAGTAAGGCTCCATACTTATGGCCTGCGACCCAGGACAACAGTACATTTCTGTGACATTGACGTACCTACTGACTTGTCCGACTCCTACGCTAGTTATGCTAATTGTTTGCTTGCAGAAATGGGTATAAATGCACACACATTGTATAGCTAGTCGATAATAGAGTCAGGGTGGACAACATCATGTAATTATGTAAATACTTTTAGAAGGGTACCCAGAGTGTAATGAATTCCATGGATATAGTATTATTGTATGTATGTGCACCAGTGTTTTTTTCTACTAAAGAAAAAAGCCTGTATTACGGTCAGGGCAGTGCTGCCCTCTGAGTTACATGTCACACCTTAGGAAATGCTACTGTCAGTCATTGTTTGCAGATGTGAGCGTGCAACAACGTCAGTAGACGAGTGGTCAACTGATGTTCAGCCCTGCGGACAACCTGTATATAGAAGATTTTAGTTCCAGTGCTGACGTCTCCCGGCTCTCTACTCGATGAAACAGCGCGGGCAAACCAGTTTTCTCTTCCCCTGGATGGGAGAGTTTTTTTTTGCCTGTTGCATTTTTTTGTCCATTTTTTATTTACTAGTGAGCGAAAGCCAGTCCCTCTCTGGGGTAGCTAGTGTAATTCCTTTATACCTATGGGCCCACCAGTATTGTCGCGTCGGGACGACGCGAGGTGCGTGGCCGAGCAAATGTAGACAGCCTGTACTGGCAGAGCACACAGCCTAGCCGTCTGCTCTGACTAGTTCATATTTCGCGGCATTCAGTGCTGCCCTCTGTAGGCCTACCTAGGTCGGTGGGACACACAGTCCACCCTCTCTCACTCCCGCCTGGACCGACCTGCCGTACACAAGTTCTCCCCCCTCCACGGACTGGCTTGCGGTCACTTCCTCACACTGCCCGTTGTGTACTCACTCCTACCCGATTAAAGCCAATCTAGTCCACGGCCGTATCATTGCTACCTACGCTACCTTCATCGGCACTAAACCGCTGTTCAGCAGCAAGAACAGCAATAACACTAGTGTCCGTGTCTTCATAGTTATACTAGGGGATACATACCCTCTTGGATATAGGAATTTCTGAGGTACAGGCAGGACACTAATAACGATTGAATATTGCAGGAATTAAGGCTCCTGGTTGCACGTGGTTTCTGAGGGGAAGTCCAGAGGGGCTAAGGCTAAGCTTAGGGAAGTTGAAGATCAGGATATATTCTGCAACACCAAGTAAGTTAGTCCCTTATACATGCATGCAGGCGAGTTTCTTGCAACATCAATCATTTGTGAAAATCTGTCCTATAAGCCACTTGTGAGGCTGAGGTACCCACCTCAGAGCTCGGTGTCAACAGAGTTTGCCAGGGTAGGCGACTCAATTGGAGGCAGTCCACACAATTTTTCACACTCAAAAAAAAAAAAATCGAAAAATTATGGAAACTGAGTTATTTATACCGAAAAGTAGCTTAGCTCTTTGGCAACACAATGGTACAAGAATCAATGTTCTACGACGTTTCTACAAGAAATTATAGTCATTTATATCAGGTATGGTGACGGCGATGTGGGTAGCGAGTCTGCTCACAGCCCATATATTTTTTGGAATTTTTTCCTTTTTTTTATCGCTTTTTCTTCCACTATTCTCTCTAATATAATAACTGACTATTTGGCATCATAAAACAGTAGGCGGAGATTATCCGTAGACTTAGAGCCAACCAGGAACCATATGGGAACACCGGCAGTGTTCCCGCTCCAGAGAGTGCCAGGAGAAATTGCTTCATTATTACGCTTATATCAGCTAATATATCAACTCTACGGCTTATTTATCTATCAGAATTGATCTAATATTATATAATAAACACTATAAATGACATACAAACATGTTATATACACTAGACTGAATAAAATAGGCCATAATATATCGAGAAACAATCTGGAATATTTCTATATAAATTAGTTACCACGCTCATGTCGTCGCCATGTCGTATTCTTTGGTCTCTGAGTAAGAGAAAACGGTATGTTGAAGAGGATAACTGCACTAGAACATCAGTTTACTAAGAAATACACCCAAAGAAACGCGATTTTCGCGATTTTTTTTTTTTTTTTGAGACGGTGGGCCGGCCGGCGTTCCAGGCCAATATCTCGGAAGTAACTTATTCACTTTACGGTACATCGTCTGCCTTTATTACTTAATTAAATGTAATAATATTCACAGAAATTGTAGAATAATGATTTCTCTAATTTGCAATTATTCATTTTTGGAAATATTCCAAGTATTTTGGGAGTTATGTGGGAGTAAAGGGCAGATTTTTTGCAACATTCCAAGAACTAACAAACTTCTTTTTTTTTTCGTGAAATAAAGATAAGTTATTTAGAGGAAAGGTACTAATTACAATTTCGTATAAGCATTGTTCTCTGGGCACCAAGTGTCCAAACAACCTTACGTCGTCCCATATAGGACTACCATCCTGCCAAAGGGCATTTTCAGTATATCAGTCCTTTTTCAGTCTTTTCTCAGTTGTCGTTTGAGGTATATTTTTGATAAATATTTTCAAGAAAGAGTGAAAACACTTTGTCTTGTGCACCAAAACTGGAGGAAATCGGACGGTAAGCAAAAAAGCAACATTTAATGCTCTCACGGCCCCCTTAGGCTTGGTTACAAGTACTTCTGGCAGTTTGGAAGACACACAGATGATGATCAGGCATATGGTCACTCTCTTGAACACTATATGCTTAATTGTCCACTTATTGAGGAATACAGAGACAGGCAGTATAATAACCTATGTGACATGTCAAGATATCTTATTAATGAAAATAAGATACCAGATATACTACGCAAATTTCCAAAATTTGCTTGTAACAGATAAGTGAACTATAGATATGTAGATATAAATTCATATGTATTCTTGTTAACCCTTTGGGGCCTAGGTCATAGGCCTTTTGTGTATCCATATACTCTTGCGCTACCGTCCACATGATGGATATGGGGCGCACAATAAACTAGCCACTTCGGTGGTAAAATCTAAAAAATCTAAATCTTAAGGTAATAACAGCTAGAAAGAGGCACAACTTCGACTACAGAGACCACCGACTTTAAGGCACACACAAGACATGGTTTCTTTTGTTACTCTTTCCTGAAAGTCGGTCCATTGGTCATCGAAGTGGAAATCTTAGCCAAGGGACTTTTACTTGATTTGCGAGGCTTTGACAGCCTGTCATCATAAAACAATTTGTCCAATTCAAGGTCGAAGTCTCCCAAAGTAAAGTCAGCATTCCTAAACTGTCCATTTGTCATTACCCAAGTTGCGGCCGTAACTGGAACAGGTTCAGGTACCGAGCTTCCAGGAGTGACGACAGGATAAGTACAGTCTAGAAGAGAGGACGTCATTACCTAATAACATTACTGCCTCTTTCATAGAAAAAGAACTGGAACACTAACAGTTAAGTAACCTGTGAAGTATTTACTCCTAACAAAAATTCTTTGTTTGGGCTAACAAAAAAGCTCTTCAATAAGCTTCAATTAAAACTGAGTTATGGAAGGTATCTTTAGAGTTTGGAAGTAACCTTTCTCGTAAAAAACGAGCAGCAGGCGCCTGTATCCTTAAAGGTTGTGACTTTTAGGGGAGACTCAGTCACCCTTATTAATATTTCAAGAGTCCTATAAAAGATGCAAGTCTTACTGTGTCTTCGTAAGCAGGAACATCTAATAATGGTACAATATTACCCATGAGGTGCTGAGAACTGGACTTACCGCCTATGGAAGACCGTCTTTGAAGTCTGAGCATCCTAGATAATATGGCTTTGATTACGGTAGTAGCAGCAGGACACAGACTTGTAAATTTTACCTTAAGTACCTGCTTGGTCTTGAGAGGAGCATCTTGGCTCACGCACAGCTTCTGTATTCAGATCACCCGCAGAAGCCTTTTTCTGATGTCCTTTGTCACCACAATGCTGGTAGGAAGAAATTTTTGAAGCTCTCTTACTCAGGCAACTGTTGGCTTCAAAACTGTCTGGCAACTTTGTTGTAGTCAACGTATTGTCCTGTGTCCATGTATTGTTTGCAATGGCCTGATAAAGCTCCTGAAGATCGAAACATTGCCACAATAAAATGTCACATTAGTCGCACATGTGTCCTTTTACCCAACGTATTGTCCTCTAAAGAAGATAACAACTGATACGAGAAAATTTAGTTACATCGTCACTAATATGAGATGCCAGGTACTTTACAACACTTTGTAAAAGTATTTGATTGGAGCCTAACAAAGTCTACATAAGATTGTGCAGGATGGCACCTGTTCAACTTTAACTCTCGCTGTTATTTAGCGAAGATGAACTGATATTCACTGAGCACGGTGGTCTTCACAGAGCTGCAGAAGTCATCACCAAGGCTTGAAGGGAATTCATGTACTCTACCATACAACACTGTGTTAATATATGCAGCCCAACACTCGACTGGCCATATACAAAGCCTGAGCCTGTTTATCGAATGAATTGAAAAAAAAAATAAGGGAAAAGCGAGGTACCAAAGAAACACATTATTTCCCCATAAAATATTCGTCACATGTACACTGGTATTGTCTCTTCTGCTTTTCCATATCACTTTCTTACTTCACAAAAGCACGTTGTTTCCTAGTTGCTCTAGTGTAAGCTTCGACAAGTCGAGAATCAACAAAACAGATTAACCTCAACATGAACGAGGTCACTATTTGGTTCTGCGAATGGCGAGATAACAGACAGACGTTCAGGAGTTTGATGGGTACCATTATGAGTGAGGACACAGAGTGGGGAGCGGAAACTAACACAAGCTCCCTGAGCACCATTATGAGCGAGGACACAGAGTGGGGAGCGGAGACTAAGACAACCTCTCTGAGCACCATTATGACCAAGGACACAGAGTGGGGAGCAGAGACTTAACACGAGCTCCCTGTGCAGCAGTTATACGAGACTGAGATGCCGTTTTTGATGATTCCAACCTTAGCTTGTTATGAATTAACCCACGAGGCTGTGCAGCAGTTAACAAGGTACGTCGATATTCAGTACCAATTTAACGAGCAATATGCTAACAACCGTGCAGAGATAAACCATACCAACCATGCCACGGGTGGGCTTTGAACTCTCGGTTTGACCGACTCCCTAACCGCGAGTTCAAGCGGTGTATTTGTAATTGAGTCATTACGATTTCGTGAGTCATAGTGTAGAGACAGTCTGGCCAAGGATTGCAAAGTATATGTCATCACTAAATGCCTCCCTAATACGTGCAAAAGGCATCCCTTGGCCAGCACTATTAAAAGCGTAACTCGGTACCATTATGTTGAAATTACAGCAGCCGTAACACAATATGGCAACAACATAAGAAAGAGTAAAATGCTTGGTGGCTAAAGCCCTCGCTTCACACGGCGAGTATCCTGGTTCGATTCCCGGCGAGGGTAGAAACATTGGGTGTGTTTCTTTACACCGGTTGTCTATGTTCACCCATCAGTAAAATAGGTACCTGGGTGTTAGTTTACTGGTGTGGGTCGCATCCTGGGACAAAACTGACCTAATTTGCCCGAAATGCTCTACATTAAAGAGGTGTTCTATGTAGCAGTATACCTTTGATGTCAGCTAGGCTTGTATACGGAAATATAAACACATATGCAGTTTAATGTGATCCTTTATTGACAACGTTTCGCCCACACAGTGGGTTTTTTCAAGTCACAAACAAATTTGTTTGTGAGGTAAGACACATATGCAACAGTTAGGTATCTTTATTTCGAAACGTTTCGCCTACACAGTAGGCTTCTTCAGTCGAGTACAGAAAAGTTGATAGAAGCAGAAGATACTTGAAGACGATGTAATCAGTCCATCACCCTTAAAGTTTTGAGGTGGTCAGTCCCTCAGTCTGGAGAAGAGCATTGTTCCATAGTATGAAACAATATACTATGGAACAATGCTCTTCTCCAGACTGAGGGACTGACCACCTCAAAACTTTAAGGGTGATGGACTGATTACATCGTCTTCAAGTATCTTCTGCTTCTATCAACTTTTCTGTACTCGACTGAAGAAGCCTACTGTGTAGGCGAAACGTTTCGAAATAAAGATACCTAACTGTTGCATATGTGTCTTACCTAACAACCTGTCGGTATTTTATACCATTTTAATGTTCAAATTTGTTTGTGACTTGAAAAAGCCCACTGTGTGGGCGAAACGTTGTCAATAAAGGATCACATTAAACTGCATATGTGTTTATATTTCCATTGTGTCGGTATTTTATACCGTTTATGTCCATAGGTCTGTATACCTTGTATATGTACTTGAAGAAATAAAGACATCGTATTTTTATTATTACAAGTACATGCACGAGGTATACAGATCATAGCTGACATCAATGACATACTACTGTTATGTTGAGCATCTAGGACAAATTAGGTTACTTTTGTCCCAGGATGCGACCCACACTTGTTCTATCTAGGCTGGAATATTGCTGCACACTAACAGCACCTTTCAAGGAAGGTGAAATTGCTGACCTAGAAAATGTACAGAGAACCTTCACGGCGCGCATAACGGAGATAAAACACCTCAATTACTGGGAGCGCTTGAGGTTCCTAAACCTGTATTCCCTGGAACGCAGGAGGGAGAGATACATGATTATATACACCTGGGAAATCCTAGAGGGACTAGTACCGAACTTGCACACGAAAATCACTCACTACGAAAGCAAAAGACTTGGCAGACGATGCAACATCCCCCCAATGAAAAGCAGGGGTGTCACTAGCACGTTAAGAGACCATACAATAAGTGTCAGGGGCCCAAGACTGTTCAACTGCCTCCCAGCACACATAAGGGGGATTACCAACAGACCCCTGGCAGTCTTCAAGCTGGCACTGGACAAGCACCTAAAGTCGGGTCCTGATCAGCAGGGCTGTGGCTCGTACGTTGGTTTGCGTGCAGCCAGCAGCAACAGCCTGGTTGATCAGGCTCTGATCCACCAAGAGGCCTGGTCACAGACCGGGCCGCGGGGGCGCTGACCCCCGGAACTCTCTCCAGGTAAACTCCAGGTAAACACCAGTCAACTAACACCCAGGTACCTTTTCTTACTGATGGGAAGCATAGACAACCAGTGTAAAGAAACACGCCCAATGTTTCTACCCTCGTTGAGAGTCGAACCCAGACCCTCGCCGTGTGAATCGAGAGCTTTAGCAGGGGATTAGATGAAAAGCTGTAAGCCTTCTCCCTGAAAGATGTACTCGCTACTCAAGGACACACGATGGTGTGGATGACTCAAGGCTAATTTCATTCTAGTCCCTGTATGGTGTACCAGTATTTTATATAATTGTGGCCACGAACGAGTGGTATTGATCAATAACACCACTGCACTAGCCAAGGACCGGCTTCACGAGTCAACCCCGGCTTTACCCTGGGACACCCTGAGGTAACTACTCAACCCCGGCTTTACCCTGGGACACCCAGAGGTAACTAGTCAACCCTGGCTTTACCCTGTAAGTAAGTAAGTAAGTTTATTCAGGTATACACAAATACAGTTACATAGAATTATCATATATAGCAGCATATGTGTAGAGAACCTAGGATAACCCAAAAAAGTCAGACAGAGTGACTTATTTCCATTGGGGTCCTTTTACCTTATTATTATAGTATAAAGGTTATAATATTTTCTTATTATTCTACAATGAAGATAACATCTTATTATCATACTAAAAAGACTATCTGCGACACCAAGGTCATTAAGACTATCTACAATACGAGGGTCATTACAAGGAATAAGGTAAAATTTACACGTATGTTAGCTAAAAAATAGAAAATCATTCCCCTCCCTTTCTGTAGCTACATTCATCAGACACCTTTTGGCACTCTTCTTGAACTGGTTCACGCTATGACTGGCTTTGACATGTGCGGGTAGTCTGTTCCATTCCTTTATTGCTGTACAATAAAAGTTGTTTGAAGCCTGGCCACTGACTGTGGGTACTACAAAGTTGTGCTCTCTCCCCCTAGTACTATGATTGCTTTGGTTCCCAGCCTTGACAAAATTGACAGCAAGATATTCTGGACATTGCTTGTGAGCAATTTTATAAACATGATTTAGCTTCAGTTGTTTTACTCTGTCTTCAACATTCAGCATATCCAACTGCTGTAAATCATCCTGGCCTACATGTTCTCTTGGTCCCAGCCCCAGGATGAATCTTACGATTTTGTTCTGGGTGATTTGCAGTCTATCTTTCAGTTTTTTTGTCAAGGCAGAGTACCAAGAAGAGCAAGCGTAATCCATATGGCATTGTATAAGGGCTAGACATAGAGTCCTGCGAGCCTCAGTAGGTAGACACTGTGCTTGTCTATACAGGAACTTCAGTCTGGCATTCGCTTTCTTTACTACACTGTTCCCTATCAATTCTCCTGACATGCATGGGTCAAAGGGGATTCCCAAATATTTTACTGATGAAACTGGAACACCTTGAGGTAACTAGTCAACCCTGGCTCTATCCTGGGACACCCAGAGGTAACTAGTCAACCCTGGCTTTACCCTGGGACACCCTGAGGTAACTAGTCAACCCTGGCTTTACCCTGGGACACCCAGAGGTAACTAGTCAACCCTGGCTTTACCCTGGAACACCTTGAGGTAACTAGTCAACCCTGGCTCTATCCTGGGACACCCAGAGGTAACTAGTCAACCCTGGCTTTACCCTGGAACACCTTGAGGTAACTAGTCAACCCTGGCTCTATCCTGGGACACCCAGAGGTAACTAGTCAACCCTGGCTTTACCCTGGAACACCTTGAGGTAACTAGTCAACCCTGGCTCTATCCTGGGACACCCAGAGGTAACTAATCAACCCCGGCTTTACCCTGGAACACCTTGAGGTAACTAATCAACCCTGGCTCTACCCTGGGACACCATGAGGAAGCTAGTCAACCCCGGCTTTACCCTGGGACACCCTGAGATAACTAGTCAACCCTGGCTTTACCCTGGGACACCCTGAGGTAACTAGTCAACCCTGGCTCTACCCTCGGACGCCCTGAGGTAACTAGTCAACCCTGGCTTTACCCTGGGACACCTTGAGGTAACTAGTCAACCCTGGCTTTACCCTGGGACACCTTGAGGTAACTAGTCAACCCTGGCTTTACCCTGGGACACCTTGAGGTAACTAGTCAACCCTGGCTCTACCCTGGAACACCCAGATGTAACTAGTCAACCCAGGCTCTACCCTGGGACACCCTGAGGTAACTAGTCAACCCCGGTTTTACACTGGGACACCCTGAGGCAACTAGTCAACCTTGGCTCTACCCTGGGACACCCTGAGGTAACTAGTCAACCCTGGTTCTACCCTGGGACACCCTGAGGTAACTAGTCAACCCTGGTTCTACCCTGGGACACCCTGAGGTAACTAGTCAACCCTCGTTCTACCCTGGGACACCCTGAAATAACTAGTCAACCCTGGTTCTACCCTGGGACACCCTGAGGTAACTAGTCAACCCTGGTTCTACCCTGGGACACCCTGAGGTAACTAGTCCTTCCTAAACAACACCACTACAATAGTTGGTCTTGAAATTGGACTAAATGTCTTCTCACAGAAAACGAGAATTATATGACCAACTGCAGTAAAACCAACATGTTTCTTAGTATCAGCTTGCATCTCTTACTGGTAGCACCTTCTGGTAGCATCTACTGGTAGCACCTTCTGGTAGCACCTACTAGTAGCGCCTACAGGTAGCACCTACTAGTAGCACCTACAGGTAGCACCTATTGGTAGCACCTACTGGTAGCACCTACTGGTAGCACCTACTGGTAGTACCTACTAGTAGCACCTTCTGGTAGCACCTACTGGTAGTACCTACTGGTAGCACCTACTGGTAGCACCTACTGGTAGTACCTACTAGTAGCACCTACAGGTAGCACCTATTGGTAGCACCTACTAGTAGGATCTATTGATAGCACCTACCGGTAGCACCTACTGGTAGCACCTACTGGCAGCTCCTACGTGTAGCTCCTTCTGGTAGCACCTACTGGTAGCACCTACTGGTAGCACCTACTGGTAGCACCTACTGATAGCACCTACTTACGTCAAGGTAAGCAGGTCTACTTAGGGCCTCATAAAAGAATTTTTTTTAATATTTGACACTGAGGAAATTTGGTGTTACAAGCAGTGAAGTGTGACGTAACACTGGTGTTACAAGCAGTGAAGTGTGACGTAACACTGGTGTTACAAGCAGTGAAGTGTGACGTAACACTGGTGTTACAAGCAGTGAAGTGTGACGTAACACTGGTGTTACAAGCAGTGAAGTGTGACGTAACACTGGTGTTACAAGCAGTGAAGTGTGACGTAACACTGGTGTTACAAGCAGTGAAGTGTGACGTAACACTGGTGTTACAAGCAGTGAAGTGTGACGTAACACTGGTGTTACAAGCAGTGAAGTGTGACGTAACACTGGTGTTACAAGCAGTGAAGTGTGACGTAACATTGGTGTTACAGGCAGGGAAATATATATCAAGCCATGTGGTGATCATTGCACGTGGATCACAAAGCCATGTGAATCAGCAAGTCACGTGATGTCTAAGCCATATGGCTAAGTTATAGAAACAGGGCAACTTCCTGAGGTGTGGAAGACGGCAAATGTAGTCCCAGTCTTCAAGAAAGGAGACGGGCAGGTGGCATTAATTAAACTACAAACCAGTGTCACTGACATGTATAGTATGCAAAGTCATGAAGAAGCTTATTAGGAGAAGAGTGCTGGAACACCTAGAAACGATTGAGCTTATAAACGATTACCAGCACAGTTTCAGGGAAGGGAAATCCTGTGTCAAAAACCTACTTGAGTTTTACGACAAGATGACAGAAGTAAGAGTGAGAGATTTAGCCACCCGGCCACTGGGTACCGTGGGCTGGGTAGACTTCACTTTCTAGACTGCAAGAAGGTCTTCGACACAGTTCCACACAAGAGATTAGTGCAAAAGCTAGAGGAGCAGGCGGGAATAACAGGAAAGGATCAAAGAATACTTGACAGAAGGAAAAACGGGTGACGAGGAGTTAGAGTGGGAGCCTGTAACGAGCGGAGTTTGACAATGTCAGTCTGTTTCTGGTTTATGTGAATAACGCTCGATCGCTACTGCACTCGGCTCACACTGAGGTCTCGATTTCGAAAAATATTAGAGACATGTTTCCATAAGACACCTGCTGTCCTTGTTCACCCATCAGTATGAAATAGGTACCTGGGTGTTAGTCGACTGGTGGCATCCTGGAGTTTACCTGGAGAGAGTTCCGGGGGTCAACGCCCCCGCGGCCCGGTCTGTGACCAGGCCTCCTGGTGGATCAGAGCCTGATCAACCAGGCTGTTGCTGCTGGCTGCACGCAAACCAACGTACGAGCCACAGCCCGGCTGATCAGGAACTGGTTTTAGGTGCTTGTCCAGTGCCAGCTTGAAGACTGCCAGGGGTCTGTTGGTAATCCCCCTTATGTGTTCTGGGAGGCAGTTGAACAGTCTCGGGCCCCTGACACTTATTGTATGGTCTCTTAACGTGCTAGTGACATCCCTGCTTTTCATTGGGGGGATGGTGCATCGTCTGCCAAGTCTTTTGCTTTCGTAGTGAGTGATTTTCGTGTGCAAGTTCGGTACTAGTCCCTCTAGAATTTTCCACGTGTATATAATCATGTATCTCTCCCTCCTGCGTTCCAGGGAATACAGGTTTAGGAACCTCAAGCACTCCCAGTAATTGAGGTGTTTTATCTCCGTAATGCGCGCCGTGAAAGTTCTCTGTACATTTTCTAGGTCGGCAATTTCACCTGCCTTGAAAGGTGCTGTTAGTGTGCAGCAATACTCCAGCCTAGATAGAACAAGTGACCTGAAGAGTGTCATCATGGGCTTGGCCTCTCTAGTTTTGAAGGTTCTCATTATCCATCCTGTCATTTTTCTAGCAGATGCGATTGATACAATGTTATGGTCCTTGAAGGTGAGATCCTCCGACATAATCACTCCCAGGTCTTTGACGTTGGTGTTTCGCTCTATTTTGTGGCCAGAATTTGTTTTGTACTCTGATGAAGATTTAATTTCCTCATGTTTACCATATCTGAGTAATTGAAATTTCTCATCGTTGAACTTCATATTGTTTTCTGCAGCCCACTGAAAGATTTGGTTGATGTCCGCCTGGAGCCTTGCAGTGTCTGCAATGGAAGACACTGTCATGCAGATTCGGGTGTCATCTGCAAAGGAAGACACGGTGCTGTGGCTGACATCCTTGTCTATGTCGGATATGAGGATGAGGAACAAGATAGGAGCGAGTACTGTGCCTTGTTGAACAGAGCTTTTCACCATAGCTGCCTCGGACTTTACTCTGATGACGACTACTCTCTGTGTTCTGTTAGTGAGGAAATTATAGATCCATCGACCGACTTTTCCTGTTATTCCTTTAGCACGCATTTTGTGCGCTATTACGCCATGGTCACACTTGTCGAAGGCTTTTGCAAAGTCTGTATATATTACATCTGCATTCTTTTTGTCTTCTAGTGCATTTAGGACCTTGTCGTAGTGATCCAATAGTTGAGACAGACAGGAGCGACCTGTCCTAAACCCATGTTGCCCTGGGTTGTGTAACTGATGGGTTTCTAGATGGGTGGTGATCTTGCTTCTTAGGACCCTTTCAAAGATTTTTATGATATAGGATGTTAGTGCTATTGGTCTGTAGTTCTTTGCTGTTGCTTTAGTGCCCCCTTCGTGGAGTTGGGCTATGTATGTTGTTTTTAGTAACTGTGGGACGACCCCCGTGTCCATGCTCCCTCTCCATAGGATGGAAAAGGCTCGTGATAGGGGCTTCTTGCAGTTCTTGATGAACACAGAGTTCCATGAGTCTGGCCCTGGGGCAGAGTGCATGGGCATGTCATTTATCGCCTGTTCGAAGTCATTTGGCGTCAGGATAACATCGGATAGGCTTGTGTTAATCAAATTTTGTGGCTCTCTCATAAAAAATTCATTTTGGTCTTCGACTCTCAGTCTGGTTAGCGGCTTGCTAAAAACTGAGTCATATTGAGACTTGAGTAGCTCACTCATTTCCTTGCTGTCATCTGTGTAGGACCCATCTTGTTTAAGTAGGGGCCCAATACTGGACGTTGTTCTCGATTTTGATTTGGCATAGGAGAAGAAATACTTTGGGTTTCTTTCGATTTCATTTATGGCTTTTAGTTCTTCCCGCGATTCCTGACTCCTAAAGGATTCTTTTAGCTTAAGTTCGATGCTTGCTATTTCTCTGACCAGTGTCTCCCTACACATTTCAGATATATTGACCTCTTTTAGCCGCTCTGTTATTCTTTTCCGTCGCCTGTAAAGGGAGCGCCTGTCTCTTTCTATTTTACATCTACTTATCCTCTTTCTTAGAGGAATAAGCCTTGTGCATACATCGAGTGCCACCGAGTTAATCTGTTCTAGGCATAAGTTGGGGTCTGTGTTGCTTAGTATATCTTCCCAGCTTATATCGGTTAGGACTTGATTTACTTGGTCCCACTTTATGTTTTTGTTATTGAAACTACTCAAGATGGCAAGGGTTACACCAATACATAAAGGTGGTGACCCTACAGACTTAAACAACTATAGGCCAATATCTAACTTACCTTTGCTATCCAAAATCTTTGAGAAACTCGTGTACAAGAGACTGTATTTATTTATAACGGCTCAAAACATACTCAACCCCTGCCAGTTTGGATTCAGGAAAAATAAAAGCACTAATGATGCAATCATAAAAATGCTAGATCTGCTTTACACAGCATTGGAAAATAAGGAATATCCACTAGGAATTTTTATTGACCTAAGAAAAGCTTTTGACACAGTAAACCACCAAATCCTACTCCACAAACTTGACCACTACGGTACAAGAGGCCATGCGCTTGCTTATTTCAAATCTTACATTACTAATAGGTATCAGTACGTCACCATTAAAGACACAGCATCAGCAACACGGCCACTTGATACTGGAGTTCCGCAGGGAAGTGTCCTTGGTCCCCTGCTCTTCCTCATATACATCAATGACCTTCCAAAAGTATCCCAACACCTGAAACCCATTCTCTTTGCTGATGACACGACTTATGTCATCTCTCACCCTAATCTTGCCACCCTCAACACCATTGTGAATGAGGAGCTGATTAAAATATCGACTTGGATGACAGCCAATAAACTTACGCTTAACAATGACAAAACTTACTATATTATGTTTGGTAGCAGAGCAGGAGATGCACAAATTAACATTAAGATTGACAACACTCTAATTACCAGAAATAATGGTGGAAAATTCCTAGGCCTATACCTTGACAACAACCTGAATTTCAGCACCCATATCCAGCATATAGCCAAAAAAGTATCCAAAACGGTTGGGATCCTCTCCAAGATACGATACTACGTGCCGCAAAATGCCCTTCTCACACTATACCACTCACATATTTATCCATACCTCACCTATGCTATTTGTGCTTGGGGATCAACTGCAGCAACACACCTAAAGCCAATAATAACCCAACAAAAAGCTGCAGTAAGAATAATCACTAAATCCCATCCCTGGCAGCACACCCCCCCACTCTTCAAAGATCTAAACTTACTCCCAGTTCAGTACATCCACACTTACTACTGTGCAATCTATATCTACAGGGCCTTAAACTCTAATATCAACCTTGACCTAAAACGCTTTCTTGATAGTTGTGACAGAACCCACAGGCATAACACCAGACACAAACATCTCTACGACATTCCCCGTGTCCGGCTAAACCTTTACAAAAATTCAATGTATGTCAAAGGCCCTAAAATCTGGAATACCCTACCTGAGAACTCTAGAACTGCAGACACATTCATCACCTTCAAAACTACCATTAGAAAACATCTTATCTCCCTGATACACCCCGTCAACTAACTACACGAATACCACCTGGTGGTTCACACTTACACTCGCTCACTCATTTGACCATAAACAGAAATATTAATCTCAGTCTTAAAATAATGAATCCTGTGATACTCCAATACTGAAACTATATACTGTGCCAAAACAAAAACATTCACATTGCTAAACTCATAAACTAGTATTTAGTCACTTAGCCATAATACCAACTTACCTCATAATTTGTAATATTTTACA
Source organism: Cherax quadricarinatus (assembly GCF_038502225.1). Taxonomy (NCBI): domain Eukaryota; kingdom Metazoa; phylum Arthropoda; class Malacostraca; order Decapoda; family Parastacidae; genus Cherax; species Cherax quadricarinatus. The sequence goes on along the minus strand of NC_091365.1, from coordinate 20,746,010 downwards.
ATTAAGAATAAAACTAAGTATGCCCGAAATGCCTAGCCATGCTAAGCGTTCTAGTGGTACACTCTGTAATCACAATTTTACTACATGTAAACCAAACAATAACCAAATTTCTGTAAACTCAGCATTGTAATCCTTATAGAGAATAAACTTTGAATTGAATTTGAATTTAATTGAATTGGTGAATGCTCCCTCATGACTAGTCTCATTATGTCGGTCTGTGGCTCCACGCATACATGTCTGAACCTCAATTATGTTGTGATCTGAGTATATTGTTTTTGATATGGTGACATTTCTTATCAGATCATCATTGTTAGTGAAGATGAGGTCTAGTGTATTCTCCAGTCTAGTAGGCTCTATTATTTGCTGGTTTAAATTGAATTTTGTGCAGAGGTTTAACAGCTCGTGTGAGTGTGAGTTTTCATCAGAGCTGCCTCCTGGTGTTATTACTGCAACAATATTATTTGCTATATTCCTCCATTTTAGGTGCCTTAAGTTGAAATCCCCCAGGAGCAAGATATTGGGTGCAGGAGCTGGAAGATTTTCCAGACAGTGGTCAATTTTTAACAGCTGTTCCTGGAATTGCTGGGATATTGCATCCGGAGGCTTGTAGACTACCACAATGACTAGGTTTTGGTTCTCGACCTTTATTGCTAAAACTTCCATTACATCATTTGAGGCATTAAGCAGTTCTGTGCAAACAAGTGACTCTGCAATGTACAGGCCAACCCCCCCTTTTGCCTGTTCACTCTGTCACATCTGTATAGGTTGTAACCTGGGATCCATATTTCGTTGTCCAAGTGATCCTTTATGTGGGTCTCAGTGAAAGCCGCGAGCATTGCCTTTGCCTCTGCAAGCAGTCCACGGATGAAAGGTATTTTGTTGTTTGTTGCTGGCTTTAGACCCTGTATATTTGCAAAGAAGAATGTTATCGGACTGGTGGCATTGTTGGTACTGGGGGGGATTTTTTTTCCGGCATTAGTATCTGTATCTGTTGGTTTGGAGTGGAGGCCATCGACTGTGGTTCCACTCCAGGAATGACTGGATTTGGTGTACGATTTCTGCCATTTCCTGCCAGTTTTTTTTCCTTCCTTGCACTAAAAAACCTCTCCCTCTTGAGTGACTGTGGCTACCCAGGTTTTCCCATGGCCTGGATGTTTTGTATCTTTTTGTCCCCTTTAGATGGTAAGCCTGGCAATTTAAGTTATAGCACAGTCTTTCCTGTACTGAAGAGGTACACAGTTCAGGGTGAAAAAGCTTACAGGAAGGGAATTTTGCATTTTCCTGTTGTCATATGGGCATGACATTTTCTAGGGTGGTCATAGTTGCACGTCCCATCTGTTTTTCCAGATTTCCCTTGCCAGCATTATTATTACAATCAAGGGGGAAGCGCTAAACCCGGAGGATTATACAGCGCCTGGGGGGGATGTGGAAGGCATTCAGGCTTAATTTGGGGAACTGGAGCACAGATCCAATTCCCTAAATCAAGAGCCCCTCACCAACATCAAGGAACCTTCCTTGAGGGACCCCATGCCAACAGATACCAAGTGCATAGTATGCCTGGAGTTTACCTGGAGAGAGTTCCGGGGGTCAACGCCCCCGCGGCCCGGTCTGAGACCAGGCCTCCTGGTGGATCAGAGCCTGATCAACCAGGCTGTTGCTGCTGGCTGCACGCAAACCAACATACGAGCCACAGCCCGGCTGATCCGGAACTGACTTTAGGTGCTTGTCCAGTGCCAGCTTGAAGACTGCCAGGGGTCTGTTGGTAATCCCCCTTATGTGTGCTGGGAGGCAGTTGCACAGGCTTGGTTTCCGTTTGCCTTGGGTTTCTGTGACTGTATTCCCTGTTGGTGCATGTTTCCCTGTCTTACTTCTATCCTCCCTAGCACCAACAATGGAGCTCCCACCAGTTGTTTTTGGTAATATATCCTCACTATTGCTAGTGGAGTCCTCTTGTTTGCTATTTCCTGCGGTATTTCTAGTTTGCAATATTGGTTATATCTTATCTTTGACTACACTTGTTTCCCTACTATGGCTCCTGTCCCCTATGAGGTCATTTATATGTATTCCTTCCTGCGTATAATTCCCGACTACCTGGACAAAAACTCCAGCTTCACCATTACTGTCTCCCAGGACAGCATCTCCAGCTTCACCATTACTGTCTCCCAGGACAGCACCCCCAGCTTCACCATTACTGTCTCCCAGGACAGCACTATCAGCCCCACATTTACTGACTACCAGGACATCACCTCCAGCCTTACAGTTTCTGACTACATGGCCAGTATCAAGGGCAGTACCATTCAGCCCAGACTTTTTATGTTCCCATCTGTTGTAGAAAGCTTCCAGGTTTTCTATGAAAGCAGCTTTGATGTTGTCCTCTTTTAATACCCTTGTGATTTTAGTCCACAGATTTTCCTCATTTGGGCATACCCAAAAACACTTCCCTGTTTTAACACTGCTTGTAGCTAGTTCTTGGATATCTGCACAAGGGGCGTGACACCAATTTCCACAAAAATGACAATTTACCCATGTGGAAGCCCGTTTGTTTGACTGACCACAGGCTACACACAGCTTCATAATAATTTGAATGGTTGATTTACTGCAATTCTACTAGCAACCTCTTGAATATTCTATTAATAACCTCCTTAAATGAAGCTCTAGCTATTTGTATTTCTGTTTCTAACTGTTTTTGTATATTGGACAGCTTACCGTGCACGTTCCTGATTTATATTTAATGTTTGTGTTTATAAGGGCGCCTACAACCCCATCCGTTTACAGTCTGCTTTATTGTCCAACGAAACAGTTTGAAACCAGTCAAGGGTTCGGACCAGTCAAGGGTTCGGACCAGTCGATCTGATCTGATCAGTGGGTCACTTATTTAAAACATACTGGTCGGTGATTTGAGCTAACACATGAAGGATCTACTGGATATTATCTACCCGAGTAATATGTGATTTGATTGATACAAAAGTATAACTTGCGTGTTGAAGAAACCGGTGACTGCTGGCAACTCCTACAATGACAAACGGTCGACCTCAACCCTTGTTTATCAATCGCTGTATCTAGCTTTTCTATTTTTTTCCGTCTCCACCACAATAAATGCTATATTATCACTATAGTTGACTGGTGGAAATTTTGGAGGAAGGACGCTTTTTCTGTAGTAATAATTGCTTCTCGTTGTGTATATTGTGAGCGCTGGTAACTACAGGTTATATGAAATTGCCAGTATACGTCTGGTATTTCAAGAAAAAAGAAACTAATGAAAGTCACTCCACTCCACTAAGTACCATTATAATACTGGTTAGTTGCTACTACAGCACTGTATTCTGCTATTTACTGGTATCACTAGATTATATGCGAGTACACTAGCAGGCCAGGAAGATTATTAAAACAGCTGACCTGTGGTAAGTTTCTGGCGACTTCTGGCACCTGCCTCTATAGGCTTATCACTTCATTTACAAATTCACCTGTTTTCAAATGACACTTTAGGGACATGATAACGACATATACAATACTGAGAGGAATTAACAGGATAGATAGGGACAAGATGTTTCCGAGAAGGGACACAGCAACAAGAGGTCACAAATGGAAGTTGAAGACTCAGATGAGTCATAGGGATGTTAGGAAGTACTTCTTCAGTCATAGAGCTGTCACGAAGTGGAACAGTCTTGTGAGTGATGTAGTGGAGGCAGGGTCCATACATTGTTTTAAGAAGAGGTTTGATGAAGCTAATGGAGCAGTGAGAGAGCGGACCTAGTAGCAAACAGCGAAGAGGCGGGGCCAGGAGCTATCTCGGCAACTGCTACTATAAACAGATGATTAAAAATAAACGAGTACACACACACACACACACACACACACACACACACACACACACACACACACACAGTTCGTACTTTCCTGTTGTCTCACTAATTGTGGGTTTCTTTTTCCTGTTGCCTGTGTTCACGACCAAACGTCGACGTCACCACACAACACCTCACATCACCACGATGTCAACAACAGTGTTGCTTTGCAATTTCATAGTAAGTAATTTAAAGTGTTTTCAGTAATGTCTAGAACGATTGAAAGAAGAATGTTGTATGTGTTCCGTAATGTTAATTAAGTCACATGTTAAATTGCTCGCAGTGTTCCATTACCACTTGTTCGTAGATACCTTAGTGTTCTCGCATGTTTGTAAATACGTTAGTGTTCTCGCATGTTTGTAAATACGTTAGTGTTCTCGCATGTTTGTAAATACCTTAGTGTTCTCGCATGTTTGTAAATACCTTAGTGTTCTCGCATATTTGTAAATACGTTAGTGTTCTCGCATGTTTGTAAATACGTTAGTGTTCTCGCATGTTTGTAAACACCTTAGTGTTCTCGCATGTTTGTAAATACGTTAGTGTTCTCGCATGTTTGTAAATACGTTAGTGTTCTCGCATGTTTGTAAATACGTTAGTGTTCTCGCATGTTTGTAAATACCTTAGTGTTCTCGCATGTTTGTAAATACGTTAGTGTTCTCGCATGTTTGTAAATACGTTAGTGTTCTCGCATGTTTGTAAATACGTTAGTGTTCTCGCATGTTTGTAAATACGTTAGTGTTCTCGCATGTTTGTAAATACGTTAGTGTTCTCGCATGTTTGTAAATACGTTAGTGTTCTCGCATGTTTGTAAATACGTTAGTGTTCTCGCATGTTTGTAAATACGTTAGTGTTCTCGCATGTTTGTAAATACATTAGTGTTCTCGCATGTTTGTAAATACGTTAGTGTTCTCGCATGTTTGTAAATACGTTAGTTTTCTCGCATGTTTGTAAATACGTTAGTGTTCTCGCATGTTTGTAAATACGTTAGTGTTCTCGCATGTTTGTAAATACGTTAGTGTTCTCGCATGTTTGTAAATACGTTAGTGTTCTCGCATGTTTGTAAATACCTTAGTGTTCTCGCATGTTTGTAAATACGTTAGTGTTCTCGCATGTTTGTAAATACGTTAGTGTTCTCGCATGTTTGTAAATACGTTAGTGTTCTCGCATGTTTGTAAATACGTTAGTGTTCTCGCATGTTTGTAAATACGTTAGTGTTCTCGCATGTTTGTAAATACATTAGTGTTCTCGCATGTTTGTAAATACGTTAGTGTTCTCGCATGTTTGTAAATACGTTAGTGTTCTCGCATGTTTGTAAATACGTTAGTGTTCTTGCATGTTTGTAAATACGTTAGTGTTCTCGCATGTTTGTAAATACGTTAGTGTTCTCGCATGTTTGTAAATACGTTAGTGTTCTCGCATGTTTGTAAATACGTTAGTGTTCTCGCATGTTTGTAAATTCGTTTGTGTTCTCGCATGTTTGTAAATTCGTTAGTGTTCTCGCATGTTTGTAAATTCGTTAGTGTTCTCGCATGTTTGTAAATACGTTAGTGTTCTCGCATGTTTGTAAATACGTTAGTGTTCTCGCATGTTTGTAAATACGTTAGTGTTCTCGCGTGTTTGTAAATACGTTAGTGATCTCGCGTGTTTGTAAATACGTTAGTGATCTCGCGTGTTTGTAAATACGTTAGTGTTCTCGCATGTTTGTAAATACGTTAGTGTTCTCGCATGTTTGTAAATACGTTAGTGTTCTCGCATGTTTGTAAATACGTTAGTGTTCTCGCATGTTTGTAAATACGTTAGTGTTCTCGCATGTTTGTAAATACGTTAGAGTTCTCGCATGTTTGTAAATACGTTAGAGTTCTCGCATGTTTGTAAATACGTTAGAGTTCTCGCATGTTTGTAAATACGTTAGTGTTCTCGCATGTTTGTAAATACCTTAGTGTTCTCGCATGTTTGTAAATACGTTAGTGTTCTCGCATGTTTGTAAATACGTTAGTGTTCTCGCATGTTTGTAAATACGTTAGTGTTCTCGCGTGTTTGTAAATACGTTAGTGTTCTCGCAGGTTTGTAAATACGTTAGTGTTCTCGCGTGTTTGTAAATACGTTAGTGTTCTCGCGTGTTTGTAAATACGTTAGTGTTCTAGCATGTTTGTAAATACGTTAGTGTTCTCGCATGTTTGTAAATACGTTAGTGTTCTCGCATGTTTGTAAATACGTTAGTGTTCTCCCATGTTTGTAAATACGTTAGTGTTCTCGCATGTTTGTAAATACGTTAGTGTTCTCGCGTGTTTGTAAGTACGTTAGTGTTCTCGCGTGTTTGTAAATACGTTAGTGTTCTCGCGCGTTTGTAAATACGTTAGTGTTCTCGCGTGTTTGTAAATACGTTAGTGTTCTCGCATGTTTGTAAATACGTTAGTGTTCTCGCATGTTTGTAAATACGTTAGTGTTCTCGCGTGTTTGTAAATACGTTAGTGTTCTCGCGTGTTTGTAAATACGTTAGTGTTCTCGCGTATTTGTAAATACGTTAGTGTTCTCGCGTGTTTGTAAATACGTTAGTGTTCTCGCGTGTTTGTAAATACGTTAGTGTTCTCGCGCGTTTGTAAATACGTTAGTGTTCTCGCATGTTTGTAAATACGTTAGTGTTCTCGCATGTTTGTAAATACGTTAGTGTTCTCGCGTGTTTGTAAATACGTTAGTGATCTCGCATGTTTGTAAATACGTTAGTGTTCTCGCGTGTTTGTAAATACGTTAGTGTTCTCGCATGTTTGTAAATACGTTAGTGTTCTCGCATGTTTGTAAATACGTTAGTGTTCTCGCGTGAAACTCATTATCAAGGAATTACATAGTTCCTTGATAATGTGAGAAGCCACGAAAGCGCTTGGAATTTCACTGTTCTTCCAGAGTGGTTGTTTTGCATATTCTAAAACACCTGTTTACTGTGATCTTATTGCATATATATATATATATATATATATATATATATATATATATATATATATATATATATATATATATATATATATATATATATATATATATATATATATATATATATATATATATAATATGAATACTGAGTATTTTATCATAAATTAAGTTCACATAAATTGTTTTATTAGTTTTCAGATCTTTTATTCAAAATAAAATTTAATGTATAATATATTCTGCAGACATAAAGACTAAAATCCATTAGATATATATTATATATATTGTATTATATTATATTTCTCAATGAATGAATATGTGTATGTGTACTCATTTGTGGTTGCATGGGTCGAGTCACAGCTCCTGGCCCTGCCTCTTCACTGGTCGTTACCAGGTTATTCTTCCTGCTCCATGAGCTTTATCATGCCTGTTCTTAAAGCTATGTATGGTTCCTGCCTCCACTACATCACTTTTGAGATTATTTCACTTCCTGACAACTCTGTGACTGAAGAAATACTTCCTAACATCCCAGTGATTCATCTGAGTCTTTAACATCCAATTGTAACCATTTGTTTGTTACAACAATCGTCTTTTTAAACTTCTCCAAAGCATGGTAGAGAGTTAAGGTAGTTTATTCTCGTTTAACAGATGACCTGTTTACGGTTTACTAACAATAAATTGTAATAATAATTAGGGATTGCAAAACAAATAATTAATATTTAAAAATCGTTACTAATAAAGTTTAACTGAATATTTACTTATATAATGTTAGGACATTGCCATCAAATGAAGAGTCTAACTACTACATTCCACTTAGTACGTACATTATGGCCTCATCGACACCATGCTCAGCCCTTCTAGGGTCGGGTAGGTGCCTGAGCCCGAGCCTTTACCTCATAAGACTGTCATTCCCATTTGCCCCCTTGGGGCGGGGATGGCAGACCAGAGAGGCCTAGCTTGTGGCTAGGCCTGGGGACAGTTGGTCCTAAAGATGACGAGGTACTTGTGCCTCCTCCCATTGGAGACTTAGGTCTCAGACACTCCGTAAAGAGGGAGCCAAGACCGGGCCACCACTTGGAAAAGGCCCGGGTCGGGAGAATACCGGCTAATCTTTAACTAACTAACTAACTAACATTATGGCCTGGGGACAGTTGGTCCCAAAGATGAGGGGGAACTTGTGCCTCCTCCCATGGGAGACTTAGGTCTCAGACACTCCCTAGACAGGGAGCCAAGACCGGGCCACCACTTGGAAAAGACCCGAGCCGGGAGAATACCGGCGAATAAATAATAAAAAAAAAACATTGTGTATATAACTTCATTAACTATAAAGATGAAGTTCAACCAGCAGATTAATATAGATAAATAAACCTAATAACATCCGACTTTGTACTATCTTCACCAATTATATCAACCACAAGGTAGCCTACAATGGTTACTAAGACTTATCTACAAGGTAGCCTACAATGGTTACTAAGACTTATCTACAAGGTAGCCTACAATGGTTACTAAGACTTATCTACAAGGTAGCCTACAATGGTTACTAAGACTTATCTACAAGGTAGCCTACAATGGTTACTAAGACTTATCTACAAGGTAGCCTACAATGGTTACTAAGACTTATCTACAAGGTAGCCTACAATGGTTACTAAGACTTATCTACAAGGTAGCCTACAATGGTTACTAAGACTTATCTACAACGTAGCCTACAATGGTTACTAAGACTCATCTACAAGGTAGCCTACAATGGTTACTAAGACTCATCTACAAGGTAGCCTACAATGGTTACTAAGACTTATCTACAAGGTAGCCTACAATGGTTACTAAGACTCATCTACAAGGTAGCCTACAATGGTTACTAAGACTCATCTACAAGGTAGCCTACAATGGTTACTAAGACTTATCTACAAGGTAGCCTACAATGGTTACTAAGACTCATCTACAAGGTAGCCTACAATGGTTACTAAGACTTATCTACAAGGTAGCCTACAATGGTTACTAAGACTCATCTACAAGGTAGCCTACAATGGTTACTAAGACTCATCTACAAGGTAGCCTACAATGGTTACTAAGACTCATCTACAAGGTAGCCTACAATGGTTACTAAGACTTATCTACAAGGTAGCCTACAATGGTTACTAAGACTCATCTACAAGGTAGCCTACAATGGTTACTAAGACTCATCTACAAGGTAGCCTACAATGGTTACTAAGACTTATCTACAAGGTAGCCTACAATGGTTACTAAGACTTATCTACAAGGTAGCCTACAATGGTTACTAAGACTCATCTACAAGGTAGCCTACAATGGTTACTAAGACTCATCTACAAGGTAGATTACAATGGTTACTAAGACTTATCTACAAGGTAGCCTACAATGGTTACTAAGACTCATCTATAAGGTAGCCTACAATGGTTACTAAGACTCATCTACAAGGTAGCCTACAATGGTTACTAAGACTTATCTATAAGGTAGCCTACAATGGTTACTAAGACTCATCTACAAGGTAGCCTACAATGGTTACTAAGACTCATCTATAAGGTAGCCTACAATGGTTACTAAGACTCATCTATAAGGTAGCCTACAATGGTTACTAAGACTCATCTATAAGGTAGCCTACAATGGTTACTAAGACTTATCTACAAGGTAGCCTACAATGGTTACTAAGACTTATCTACAAGGTAGCCTACAATGGTTACTAAGACTTATCTACAAGGTAGCCTACAATGGTTACTAAGACTTATCTACAAGGTAGCCTACAATGGTTACTAAGACTTATCTACAAGGTAGCCTACAATGGTTACTAAGACTTATCTACAAGGTAGCCTACAATGGTTACTAAGACTCATCTACAACGTAGCCTACAATGGTTACTAGGACTCATCTACAAGGTAGCCTACAATGGTTACTAAGACTTATCTACAAGGTAGCCTACAATGGTTACTAAGACTCATCTACAAGGTAGCCTACAATGGTTACTAAGACTCATCTACAAGGTAGCCTACAATTGTTACTAAGACTCATCTACAAGGTAGCCTACAATGGTTACTAAGACTCATCTACAAGGTAGCCTACAATGGTTACTAAGACTCATCTACAAGGTAGCCTACAATAATTACTAAGACTCATCTACAAGGAAGCCTACAATGGTTACTAAGACTTATCTACAAGGTAGCCTACAATGGTTACTAAGACTCATCTATAAGGTAGCCTACAATGGTTACTAAGACTCATCTACAAGGTAGCCTACAATGGTTACTAAGACTTATCTATAAGGTAGCCTACAATGGTTACTAAGACTCATCTACAAGGTAGCCTACAATGGTTACTAAGACTCATCTATAAGGTAGCCTACAATGGTTACTAAGACTCATCTATAAAGTAGCCTACAATGGTTACTAAGACTCATCTATAAGGTAGCCTACAATGGTTACTAAGACTCATCTACAAGGTAGCCTACAATGGTTACTAAGACTCATCTATAAGGTAGCCTACAATGGTTACTAAGACTCATCTATAAGGTAGCCTACAATGGTTACTAAGACTCATCTATAAGGTAGCCTACAATGGTTACTAAGACTCATCTACAAGGTAGCCTACAATGGTTACTAAGAGTCATCTATAAGGTAGCCTACAATGGTTACTAAGACTCATCTACAAGGTAGCCTACAATGGTTACTAAGACTTATCTACAAGGTAGCCTACAATGGTTACTAAGACTCATCTATAAGGTAGCCTACAATGGTTACTAAGACTCATCTAAAAGGTAGCCTACAATGGTTACTAAGACTTATCTACAAGGTAGCCTACAATGAACCATACCCCCGGCCGGGATTGAACCCGCGGTCATAGAGTCTCAAAACTCCAGCCCGTCGCGCTAGCCACTAGACCAGCTAGCCACAATAAGATTCATCCAACTAGGTATATTTCTACACCATAGGAAAGTTAGCACAGGCACCTCTGTGACCACAAATGCAAGTTTTTACAGACGAATCTCCAGCCAGCGTGGCCGTGACGAACTCTAGCTCAAGTCCCTTCACTGCCGTCAACATGACTTAAGAAATCGTAATGACACGATTGCAAATAAACCATACCCCCGGCCGGGATTGAACCCGCGGTCATAGAGTCTCAAAACTCCAGCCCGTCGCGCTAGCCACTAGACCAGCTAGCCACAATAAGATTCATCCAACTAGGTATATTTCTACACCATAGGAAAGTTAGCACAGGCACCTCTGTGACCACAAATGCAAGTTTTTACAGACGAATCTCCAGCCAGCGTGGCCGTGACGAACTCTAGCTCAAGTCCCTTCACTGCCGTCAACATGACTTAAGAAATCGTAATGACACGATTGCAAATAAACCATACCCCCGGCCGGGGATGAATCTTATTGTGGCTAGCTGGTCTAGTGGCTAGCGCGACGGGCTGGAGTTTTGAGACTCTATGACCGCGGGTTCAATCCCGGCCGGGGGTATGGTTTATTTGCAATCGTGTCATTACGATTTCTTAAGTCATGTTGACGGCAGTGAAGGGACTTGAGCTAGAGTTCGTCACGGCCACGCTGGCTGGAGATTCGTCTGTAAAAACTTGCATTTGTGGTCACAGAGGTGCCTGTGCTAACTTTCCTATGGTGTAGAAATATACCTAGTTGGATGAATCTTATTGTGGCTAGCTGGTCTAGTGGCTAGCGCGACGGGCTGGAGTTTTGAGACTCTATGACCGCGGGTTCAATCCCGGCCGGGGGTATGGTTTATTTGCAATCGTGTCATTACGATTTCTTAAGTCATGTTGACGGCAGTGAAGGGACTTGAGCTAGAGTTCGTCACGGCCACGCTGGCTGGAGATTCGTCTGTAAAAACTTGCATTTGTGGTCACAGAGGTGCCTGTGCTAACTTTCCTATGGTGTAGAAATATACCTAGTTGGATGAATCTTATTGTGGCTAGCTGGTCTAGTGGCTAGCGCGACGGGCTGGAGTTTTGAGACTCTATGACCGCGGGTTCAATCCCGGCCGGGGGTATGGTTTATTTGCAATCGTGTCATTACGATTTCTTAAGTCATGTTGACGGCAGTGAAGGGACTTGAGCTAGAGTTCGTCACGGCCACGCTGGCTGGAGATTCGTCTGTAAAAACTTGCATTTGTGGTCACAGAGGTGCCTGTGCTAACTTTCCTATGGTGTAGAAATATACCTAGTTGGATGAATCTTATTGTGGCTAGCTGGTCTAGTGGCTAGCGCGACGGGCTGGAGTTTTGAGACTCTATGACCGCGGGTTCAATCCCGGCCGGGGGTATGGTTTATTTGCAATCGTGTCATTACGATTTCTTAAGTCATGTAGCCTACAATGGTTACTAAGACTCATCTACAAGGTAGCCTACAATGGTGACTAAGACTAATCTACAAGGTAGCCTACAATGGTTACTAATACTAATCTACAAGTTAGCCTACAATTGTTACTAAGACTCATCAAAAAGGTAGCCTACAATGGTTACTACGACTCAACTACAAGGTAGCCTACAATGGTTACTATGACTTATTCACAAGGTAGCCTACAATGGTTACTAAGACTTATCCACAAGGTAGCCTACAATGGTTACTATGACTTATTCACAAGGTAGCCTACAATGGTTACTATGACTTATCCACAAGGTAGCCTACAATGGTTACTAAGACTCATCTACAAGGTAGCCTGCAATGGTTACTAAGACTCATCTTCAAGGTAGCCTACAATGGTTACTAAGACTCATCTACAAGGTAGCCTACAATGGTTACTAAGACTCATCTACAAGGTAGCCTACAATGGTTACTAAGACTCATCTACAAGGTAGCCTACAATGGTTACTCAGTCTTATTCATCAACAAGGTAGCCTACAATGGTTACTAAGACTCATCTACAAGTTAGCCTACAATGGTTACTATGACTTATTCACAAGGTAGCCTACAATGGTTACTAAGACTCATCTACAAGGTAGCCTACAATGGTTACTAAGACTCATCTACAAGGTAGCCTACAATGGTTACTCAGTCTTATTCACAAGGTAGCCTACAATGGTTACTAAGACAAATCTACAAGGTAGCCAACAATGGTTACTAAGACTCATCTACAAGGTAGCCTACAATGGTTACTAAGACTTATCTACAAGGTAGCCTACAATACTTACTAAGACTTATCTACAATGTAACCTACAATGGTTACTAAGACTTATTCACAAGGTAGCCTACAATGGTTACTAAGACAAATCAACAAGGTAGCCTACAATGGTTACTAAGACTCATCTACAAGGTAGCCTACAACGGTTACTCAGTCTTATTCACAAGGTAGCCTACAATGGTTACTAAGACAAATCTACAAGGTAGCCTACAATGGTTACTAAGACTCATCTACAAGGTAGCCTACAATGGTTACTAAGACTCATCTACAAGGTAGCCTACAATAGTTACTAAGACTCATCTACAAGGTAGCCTACAATGGTTACTAAGACTTATTCACAAGGTAGACTACAATGGTTACTAAGACTTATTCACAAGGTAGCCTACAATGGTTACTAAGACTTATTCACAAGGTAGCCTACAATGGTTACTAAGACTTATCCACAAGGTAGCCTACAATGGTTACTAAGACTTATCCACAAGGTAGCCTACAATGGTTACTAAGTCTTATCCACAAGGACGCCTGCAATGGTTACTAAGACTAATTCACAAGGTAGCCTACAATGGTTACTAAGACTTATCCACAAGGTAGCCTACAATGGTTAATAAGACTCATCTACAAGGTAGCCTACAATGGTTACTAAAACTTATCCACAAGGTAGCCTACAATGGTTAATAAGACTTATCTACAAGGTAGCCTACAATGGTTAGTAAGACTCATCTACAAGGTAGCCTACAATGGTTACTAAGACTTATCTACAAGGTAGCCTACAATGGTTAATAAGACTCATCTACAAGGTAGCCTACAATGGTTACTAAGACTTATTCACAAGGTAGCCTACAATGGTTACTAAGACTTATCCACAAGGTAGCCTACAATGGTTACTAAGTCTTATCCACAATGTAGCCTACAATGGTTACTAAGACTTATTCACAAGGTAGCCTACAATGGTTACTAAGACTCATCAACAAGGTAGCCTACAATGGTTACTAAGACTTATCCACAAGGTAGCCTACAATGGTTACTAAGTCTTATCCACAATGTAGCCTACAATGGTTACTAAGACTCATCTACAAGGTAGCCTACAATGGTTACTAAGACTCATCTAAAAGGTAGCCTACAATGGTTACTAAGACTCATCTAAAAGGTAGCCTACAATGGTTACTAAGACTCATCTACAAGGTAGCCTACAATGGTTACTAAGACTCATCTACAAGGTAGCCTACAATGGTTACTAAGACTCATCTACAAGGTAGCCTACAAAGGTTACTAAGACTCATCTACAAGTTAGCCTACAATGGTTACTATGACTTATTCACAAGGTAGCCTACAATGGTTACTAAGACTCATCTACAAGGAAGCCTACAATGGTTACTAAGACTTATCCACAAGGCAGCCTACAATGGTTACTAAGACTCATCTACAAGGTAGCCTACAATGGTTACTCAGACTTATTCACAAGGTAGCCTACAATGGTTACTAAGACTTATCTACAAGGTAGCCTACAATACTTACTAAGACTTATCTACAATGTAACCTACAATGGTTACTAAGACTTATTCACAAGGTAGCCTACAATGGTTACTAAGACTCATCTACAAGGTAGCCTACAATGGTTACTAAGACTCATCTACAAGGTAGCCTGCAATGGTTACTAAGACTCATCTACAAGGTAGCCTACAAGGGTTACTAAGACTCATCTACAAGGTAGCCTACAATGGTTAATAAGACTTATCTACAAGGTAGCCTACAATGGTTACTAAGACTCATCTACAAGGTAGCCTTCAATGGTTACTAAGACTTATTCACAAGGTAGCCTACAATGGTTACTAAGACTCATCTACAAGGTAGCCTACAATGGTTAGTAAGACTTATCCACAAGGTAGCCTACAATGGTTACTAAGACTCATCTACAAGGTAGCCTACAATGGTTATTAAGTCTCATCCACAAGGTAGCCTACAATGGTTACTAAGTCTTATCCACAAGGTAGCCTACAATGGTTACTAAGACTTATCCACAAGGTAGCCTACAATGGTTACTAAGACTTATTCACAAGGTAGCCTACAATGGTTACTAAGACTTATCCACAGGGTAGCCTAAAAGGGTTACTAAGTCTTATCCACAAGGTAGCCTACAATGGTTACTAAGACTAATTCACAAGGTAGCCTACAATGGTTACTAAGACTTATCCACAAGGTAGCCTACGATGGTTACTTAGACTCATCTACAAGGTAGCCTACAATGGTTACTAAGACTAATTCACAAAGTAGCCTACAATGGTTACTAAGACTTATCCACAAGGTAGCCTACAATGGTTACTAAGACTCATCTACAAGGTAGCCTACAATGGTTACTAAGACTAATTCACAAGGTAGCCTACAATGGTTACTAGGACTTATCCACAAGGTAGCCTACAATGGTTACTAAGACTCATCTACAAGGTAGCCTACAATGGTTACTAAGACTAATTCACAAGGTAGCCTACAATGGTTACTAAGACTTATCCACAAGGTAGCCTATAATGGTTAATAAGACTTATCTACAAGGTAGCCTACAATGGTTACTAAGACTAATTCACAAGGTAGCCTACAATGGTTAATAAGACTTATCTACAAGGTAGCCTACAATGGTTAATAAGACTCATCTACAAGGTAGCCTACAATGGTTACTAAGACTTATCTACAAGGTAGCCTACATGGTTAATAAGACTCATCTACAAGGTAGCCTACAATGGTTACTAAGACTTATTCACAAGGTAGCCTACAATGGTTACTAAGACTTATCCACAAGGTAGCCTACAATGGTTACTAAGACTCATCTACAAGGTAGCCTACAATGGTTACTAAGACTCATCTACAAGGTAGCCTACAATGGTTACTAAGACTTATTCACAAGGTAGCCTACAATGGTTACTAAGACTTATTCACAAGGTAGCCTACAATGGTTACTAAGACTTATCCACAAGGTAGCCTACAATGGTTACTAAGACTTATCCACAAGGTAGCCTACAATGGTTACTAAGACTTATTCACAAGGTAGCCTAAAATGGTTACTAAGACTTATTCACAAGGTAGCCTACAATGGTTACTAAGACTTATCCACAAGGGAGCCTACAATGGTTACTAAGACTTATCCACAAGGTAGCCTACAATGGTTACTAAGACTTATTCACAAGGTAGCCTACAATGGTTACTAAGACTCATCTACAAGGTAGCCTACAATGGTTACTAAGACTCATCTACAAGGTAACCTACAATGCTTACTAAGACTCATCTACAAGGTAGCCTACAATGGTTACTAAGACTAATCTACAAGGTAGCCTACAATGGTTACTAAGACTCATCTTCAAGGTAGCCTACAATGGTTACTAAGACTCATATACAAGGTAACCTACAATGGTTACTAAGACTTATTCACAAGGTAGCCTACAATGGTTACTATGACTTATTCACAAGGTAGCCTACAATGGTTACTAAGACTCATCTACAAGGTAGCCTACAATGGTTACTATGACTTATCCACAAGGTAGCCTACAATGGTTACTAAGACTTATTCACAAGGTAGCCTACAATGGTTACTAAGACTTATTCACAAGGTAGCCTACAATGGTTACTATGACTTATTCACAAGGTAGCCTACAATGGTTACTAAGACTCATCTACAAGGTAGCCTACAATGGTTACTAAGACTTATCTACAAGGTAGCCTACAATACTTACTAAGACTTATCTACAATGTAACCTACAATGGTTACTAAGACTTATTCACAAGGTAGCCTACAATGGTTACTAAGACTCATCTACAAGGTAGCCTACAATGGTTACTAAGACTCATCTACAAGGTAGCCTGCAATGGTTACTAAGACTCATCTACAAGGTAGCCTACAAGGGTTACTAAGACTCATCTACAAGGTAGCCTACAATGGTTAATAAGACTTATCTACAAGGTAGCCTACAATGGTTACTAAGACTCATCTACAAGGTAGCCTTCAATGGTTACTAAGACTTATTCACAAGGTAGCCTACAATGGTTACTAAGACTCATCTACAAGGTAGCCTACAATGGTTAGTAAGACTTATCCACAAGGTAGCCTACAATGGTTACTAAGACTCATCTACAAGGTAGCCTACAATGGTTATTAAGTCTCATCCACAAGGTAGCCTACAATGGTTACTAAGTCTTATCCACAAGGTAGCCTACAATGGTTACTAAGACTTATCCACAAGGTAGCCTACAATGGTTACTAAGACTTATTCACAAGGTAGCCTACAATGGTTACTAAGACTTATCCACAGGGTAGCCTAAAAGGGTTACTAAGTCTTATCCACAAGGTAGCCTACAATGGTTACTAAGACTAATTCACAAGGTAGCCTACAATGGTTACTAAGACTTATCCACAAGGTAGCCTACGAGGGTTACTTAGACTCATCTACAAGGTAGCCTACAATGGTTACTAAGACTAATTCACAAAGTAGCCTACAATGGTTACTAAGACTTATCCACAAGGTAGCCTACAATGGTTACTAAGACTCATCTACAAGGTAGCCTACAATGGTTACTAAGACTAATTCACAAGGTAGCCTACAATGGTTACTAGGACTTATCCACAAGGTAGCCTACAATGGTTACTAAGACTCATCTACAAGGTAGCCTACAATGGTTACTAAGACTAATTCACAAGGTAGCCTACAATGGTTACTAAGACTTATCCACAAGGTAGCCTATAATGGTTAATAAGACTTATCTACAAGGTAGCCTACAATGGTTACTAAGACTAATTCACAAGGTAGCCTACAATGGTTAATAAGACTTATCTACAAGGTAGCCTACAATGGTTAATAAGACTCATCTACAAGGTAGCCTACAATGGTTACTAAGACTTATCTACAAGGTAGCCTACATGGTTAATAAGACTCATCTACAAGGTAGCCTACAATGGTTACTAAGACTTATTCACAAGGTAGCCTACAATGGTTACTAAGACTTATCCACAAGGTAGCCTACAATGGTTACTAAGACTCATCTACAAGGTAGCCTACAATGGTTACAAAGACTCATCTACAAGGTAGCCTACAATGGTTACTAAGACTTATTCACAAGGTAGCCTACAATGGTTACTAAGACTTATTCACAAGGTAGCCTACAATGGTTACTAAGACTTATCCACAAGGTAGCCTACAATGGTTACTAAGACTTATCCACAAGGTAGCCTACAATGGTTACTAAGACTTATTCACAAGGTAGCCTAAAATGGTTACTAAGACTTATTCACAAGGTAGCCTACAATGGTTACTAAGACTTATCCACAAGGGAGCCTACAATGGTTACTAAGACTTATCCACAAGGTAGCCTACAATGGTTACTAAGACTTATTCACAAGGTAGCCTACAATGGTTACTAAGACTCATCTACAAGGTAGCCTACAATGGTTACTAAGACTCATCTACAAGGTAACCTACAATGCTTACTAAGACTCATCTACAAGGTAGCCTACAATGGTTACTAAGACTAATCTACAAGGTAGCCTACAATGGTTACTAAGACTCATCTTCAAGGTAGCCTACAATGGTTACTAAGACTCATATACAAGGTAACCTACAATGGTTACTAAGACTTATTCACAAGGTAGCCTACAATGGTTACTATGACTTATTCACAAGGTAGCCTACAATGGTTACTAAGACTCATCTACAAGGTAGCCTACAATGGTTACTATGACTTATCCACAAGGTAGCCTACAATGGTTACTAAGACTTATTCACAAGGTAGCCTACAATGGTTACTAAGACTTATTCACAAGGTAGCCTACAATGGTTACTATGACTTATTCACAAGGTAGCCTACAATGGTTACTAAGACTCATCTACAAGGTAGCCTACAATTGTTACTAAGACTCAATCACAAGGTAGCCTACAATGGTTACTCAGTCTTATTCACAAGGTAGCCTACAATGGTTACTAAGACAAATCTACAAGGTAGCCTACAATGGTTACTAAGACTCATCTACAAGGTAGCCTACAATGGTTACTAAGACAAATCTACAAGGTAGCCTACAATGGTTACTAAGACTCATCTACAAGGTAGCCTACAATGGTTACTCAGTCTTATTCACAAGGTAGCCTACAATGGTTACTAAGACAAATCTACAAGGTAGCCTACAATGGTTACTAAGACTCATCTACAAGGTAGCCTACAATGGTTACTAAGACTAATCTACAAGGTAGCCTACAATGGTTACTAAGACTCATCTTCAAGGTAGCCTACAATGGTTACTAAGACTCGTATACAAGGTAACCTACAATGGTTACTAAGACTCATCTACAAGGTAGCCTACAATGGTTACTCAGTCTTATTCACAAGGTAGCCTACAATGGTTACTAAGACAAATCTACAAGGTAGCCTACAATGGTTACTAAGACTCATCTACAAGGTAGCCTACAATGGTTACTAAGACTAATCTACAAGGTAGCCTACAATGGTTACTAAGACTCATCTACAAGGTAGCCTACAATGGTTACTAAGACTTATCTACAAGGTAGCCTACAATACTTACTAAGACTTATCTACAATGTAACCTACAATGGTTACTAAGACTTATCACAAGGTAGCCTACAATGGTTACTAAGACTCATCTACAAGGTAGCCTACAATAGTTACTAAGATTCATCTACAAGGTAGCCTACAATGGTTACTAAGACTTATTCACAAGGTAGCCTACAATGGTTACTAAGACTTATTGACAAGGTAGCCTACAATGGTAACAAAGACTTATTCACAAGGTAGCCTACAATGGTTACTAAGACTTATTAACAAGGTAGCCTGCAATGGTTACTAAGACTCATCTAAAAGGTAGCCTACAATGGTTACTAAGATTTATTCACAAGGTAGCCTACAATGGTTACTAAGACTTATCCACAAGGTAGCCTACAATGGTTACTAAGACTTATCCACAAGGACGCCTACAATGGTCACTAAGACTAATTCACAATGTAGCCTACAATGGTTACTAAGACTTATCCACAAGGTAGCCTACAATGGTTAATAAGACTCATCTACAAGGTAGCCTACAATGGTTACTAAAACTTATCTACAAGGTAGCCTACAATGGTTAATAAGACTCATCTACAAGGTAGCCTAAAATGGTTAATAAGACTCATCTACAAGGTAGCCTACAATGGTTACTAAAACTTATCTACAAGGTAGCCTACAATGGTTAATAAGACTCATCTACAAGGTAGCCTACAATGGTTAATAAGACTCATCTACAAGGTAGCCTACAATGGTTACTAAGACTTATCCACAAGGTAGCCTACAATGGTTAATAAGACTTATCTACAAGGTAGCCTGCAATGGTTACTAAGACTTATCTACAAGGTAGCCTACAATGGTTAATAAGACTCATCTACAAGGTAGCCTACAATGGTTACTAAAACTTATCCACAAGGTAGCCTACAATGGTTAATAAGACTCATCTACAAGGTAGCCTACAATGGTTACTAAGACTTATCCACAAGGTAGCCTACAATGGTTACCAAGACTTATCTACAAGGTAGCCTACAATGGTTACTAAGACTTATCTACAAGGTAGCCTACAATGGTTATTAAGACTCATCTACAAGGTAGCCTACAATGGTTATTAAGACTCATCTACAAGGTAGCCTACAATGGTTACTAAGACTCATCTACAAGGTAGCCTACAATGGTTACCAAGACTTATCTACAAGGTAGCCTACAATGGTTACTAAGACTTATCTACAAGGTAGCCTACAATGGTTACTAAGACTAATCTACAAGGTAGCCTACAATGGTTATTAAGACTCATCTACAAGGTAGCCTACAATGGTCACTAAGACTAATCTACAAGGTAGCCTACAATGGTTATTAAGACTCATCTACAAGGTAGCCTACAATGGTTACTCAGACTTATTCACAAGGTAGCCTACAATGGTTACTAAGACAAATCTACAAGG
The DNA here is from genome assembly GCF_038502225.1 of Cherax quadricarinatus. Taxonomy (NCBI): domain Eukaryota; kingdom Metazoa; phylum Arthropoda; class Malacostraca; order Decapoda; family Parastacidae; genus Cherax; species Cherax quadricarinatus. The sequence goes on along the minus strand of NC_091365.1, from coordinate 20,725,130 downwards.
TAGCCTTCAATGGTTACTAAGACTCATCTACAAGGTAGCCTACAATGGTTAATAAGACTTATCTACAAGGTAGCCTACAATGGTTACTAAGACTCATCTACAAGGTAGCCTTCAATGGTTACTAAGACTTATTCACAAGGTAGCCTACAATGGTTACTAAGACTCATCTACAAGGTAGCCTACAATGGTTACTAAGACTTATCTACAAGGTAGCCTACAATGGTTACTAAGACTCATCTACAAGGTAGCCTGCAATGGTTACTAAGACTTATCTACAAGGTAGCCTACAATGGTTACTAAGACTCATCTACAAGGTAGCCTACAATGGTTACTAAGACTCGTCTACAAGGTAGCCTACAATGGTTACTAAGACTTATTCACAAGGTAGCCTACAATGGTTACTAAGACTCATCTACAAGGTAGCCTACAATGGTTACTAAGACTCATCTACAAGGTAGCCTGCAATGGTTACTAAGACTTATCTACAAGGTAGCCTACAATGGTTACTAAGACTTATCTACAAGGTAGCCTACAATGGTTACTAAGACTCATATACAAGGTAGCCTACAATAGTTACTATGACTTATCTACAAGGTAGCCTGCAATGGTTACTAAGACTTATCTACAAGGTAGCCTACAATAGTTACTAAGACTTATCTACAAGGTAGCCTACAATGGTTACTAAGACTTATCTACAAGGTAGCCTACAATGGTTACTAAGACTTATCTACAAGGTAGCCTTCAATGGTTACTAAGACTCATCTACAAGGTAGCCTACAATGGTTAATAAGACTTATCTACAAGGTAGCCTACAATGGTTACTAAGACTCATCTACAAGGTAGCCTTCAATGGTTACTAAGACTTATTCACAAGGTAGCCTACAATGGTTACTAAGACTCATCTACAAGGTAGCCTACAATGGTTACTAAGACTCATCTACAAAGTAGCCTACAATGGTTACTAAGATTCATCTACAAGGTAGCCTGCAATGGTTACTAAGACTTATCTACAAGGTAGCCTACAATGGTTACTAAGACTCATCTACAAGGTAGCCTACAATGGTTACTAAGACTCGTCTACAAGGTAGCCTACAATGGTTACTAAGACTTATTCACAAGGTAGCCTACAATGGTTACTAAGACTCATCTACAAGGTAGCCTACAATGGTTACTAAGACTCGTCTACAAGGAAGCCTACAATGGTTACTAAGACTCATCTACAAGGTAGCCTACAATGGTTACTAAGACTCATCTACAAGGTAGCCTTCAATGGTTACTAAGACTTATTCACAAGGTAGCCTACAATGGTTACTAAGACTCATCTACAAGGTAGCCTACAATGGTTAATAAGTCTTATCTACAAGGTAGCCTACAATGGTTACTAAGACTTATCCACAAGGTATCCTGCAATTGTTACCAAGACTTATCCACAAGGTAGCCTACAATGGTTACTAAGGCTCTTCTACAATTTAGCCTACAATGGTTACTAAGACTCATCTACAAGGTAGCCTACAATGGTTACTAAGACTCATTTACAAGGTAACTTACAATGGTTACTAAGACTTATCTACAATGTAGCCTACAATGGTTACTAAGACTCATCCACAAGGTAGCCTACAATGGTTACTAAGACTCATCTACAAGGTAGCCTACAATGGTTACCAAGACTTATCCACAAGGTAGCCTACAATGGTTACTAAGACTCATCCACAAGGTAGCCTACAATGGTTACCAAGACTTATCCACAAGGTAGCCTACAATGGTTACTAAGACTCATCTACAAGGTAGCCTACAATGGTTACTAAGACTCATCTACAAGGTAACTTACAATGGTTACTAAGACTTATCTACAATGTAGCCTACAATGGTTACTAAGACTCATCCACAAGGTAGCCTACAAAGGTTACTAAGACTCATCTACAAGGTAGCCTACAATGGTTACTAAGACTCATCTACAAGGTAGCCTACAATGGTTACTAAGACTCATCTACAAGGTAGCCTACAATACTTACTAAGACTTATCTACAATGTAGCCTACAATGGTTACTAAGACTTATCTACAAGGTAGCCTACAATAGTTACTAAGACTTATCTACAAGGTAGCCTACAATACTTACTAAGACTTATCTACAATGTAGCCTACAATAGTTACTAAGACTTATCTACAAGGTAGCCTACAATGGTTACTAAGACTTATTCACAAGGTAGCCTACAATGGTTACTATGACTTATTCACAAGGTAGCCTACAATTGTTACTATGACTTATTCACAAGGTAGCCTACAATGGTTACTATGACTTATTCACAAGGTAGCCTACAATGGTTACTAAGACTCATCTACAATGTAGCCTACAATGGTTACTAAGACTCATCTACAAGGTAGTCTACAATGGTTATTAAGACTCATCTACAAGGTAGCCTACAAAGGTTACTAAGACTCATCAAGGTAGCCTACAATGGTTACTAAGACTAATCTACAAGGTAGCCTACAATGGTTACTAAGACTCATCTACAAGGTAGCCTACAATGGTTACTAAGACTCATCGACAAGGTAGCCTACAATGGTTACTAAGACTAATCTACAAGGTAGCCTACAATGGTTACTAAGACTTATCTACAAGGTAGCCTACAATACTTACTAAGACTTTTCTACAAGGTAACCTGCAATGGTTACTAAGACTTATTCACAAGGTAGCCTACAATGGTTACTAAGACTTATTCGCAAGGTAGCCTACAATGGTTACTAAGACTCATCTACAAGGTAGCCTACAATGGTTACTATGACTTATTCACAAGGTAGCCTACAATGGTTACTAAGACTTATTCACAAGGTAGCCTGCAATGGTTACTAAGACTCATCTACAAGGTAGCCTACAATGGTTACTAAGACTCGTCTACAAGGTAGCCTACAATGGTTACTAAGACTCATCTACAAGGTAGCCTACAATGGTTACTAAGACTCATCTACAAGGTAGCCTACAATGGTTACTATGACTTATTCACAAGGTAGTCTACAATGGTTACTAAGACTTATTCACAAGGTAGCCTACAATGGTTACTAAGACTCATCTACAAGGTAGCCTACAATGGTTACTAAGACTCATCTACAAGGTAGCCTACAATGGTTACTAAGACTCATCTACAAGGTAGCCTACAATGGTTACTAAGACTCATCTACAAGGTAGCCTACAATGGTTACTAAGACTCATCTACAAGGTAGCCTACAATGGTTACTATGACTTATTCACAAGGTAGCCTACAATGGTTACTAAGACTTATTCACAAGGTAGCCTACAATGGTTACTAAGACTCATCTACAAGGTAGCCTACAATGGTTACTAAGACTCATCTACAAGGTAGCCTACAATGGTTACTAAGACTCATCTACAAGGTAGCCTACAATGGTTACTAAGACTTATTCACAAGGTAGCCTACAATCGTTACTAAGACTTATTCACAAGGTAGCCTACAATGGTTACTAAGACTCATCTACAAGGTAGCCTACAATGGTTACTAAGACTCATCTACAAGGTAGCCTACAATGGTTACTAAGACTCATCTACAAGGTAGCCTACAATGGTTACTAAGACTCATCTACAAGGTAGCCTACAATAGTTACTAAGACTTAACTACAAGGTAACCTACAATGGTTACTAAGACTTATTCACAAGGTAGCCTACAATGGTTACTAAGACTCATCTACAAGGTAGCCTACAATAGTTACTAAGACTTAACTACAAGGTAACCTACAATGGTTACTAAGACTTATTCACAAGGTAGCCTACAATGGTTACTAAGACTAATCTTCAAGGTAGCCTACAATGGTTACTAAGACTCATATCCAAGGTAGCCTACAATGGTTACTAAGACTCATCTACAAGGTAGCCTACAATGGTTACTAAGACTCATCTACAAGGTAGCCTACAATGGTTACTAAGACTCATCTACAAGGTAGCCTACAATGGTTACTAAGACTCATCTACAATGTAGCCTACAATGGTTACTTAGACTCATCTACAAGGTAGCCTACAATGGTTACTAAGACTCATCTACAGGGTAGCCTACAATGGTTACTAAGACTTATTCACAAGGAAGCCTTCAAATTCAAATTCAATTTCAAATTCAAAGTTTATTCTCTATAAAGATTACAATGTTGAATTTACAGAATTTGGTTGTTGTGTGGTTTACATGTAGTTAAATAATGGTTACAGAGTGTACCACTAGAGCGCCTAGCATGGCTAGGCATTTCGGGCAGGCTTAGTTTAATTCTTTATTTTAAAATATTACAAATTATGAGGTAAGTTTGTATTATAGCTAAGTGACTAAATACTAGTTTGTAAGTTTAGCAATGTGAATGCTTTTGTTTTGGCACAGTACATAGTTTTAGTATTGGAGTATCATAGGATTCATTATTTTAAGATTGAGATTAATATTTCTGTTTATGGTCAAATGGGTGAGTGAGTGTAAGTGTGAACCACCAGATGGTATTCGTGTAGTTAGTTGATGGGGTTTATCAGGGAGATAAGATGTTTTCTAATGGTAGTTTTGAAGGTGATGAATGTGTCTTCAGTTCATGGGGAATGCCGTAGAGATGTTTGTGTCTGGTGTTATGCCTGTGGGTTCTGTCACAACTATCAAGAAAGCGTTTTAGGTCAAGGTTGATATTGGAGTTTAAGGTCCTGTAGATGTAGATTGCACAGTAGTAAGTGTGGATGTACTGAACAGGGAGTAAGTTTAGATCTATGAAGAGTGGGGGGGGTGTTGCCAGGGATGGGATTTAGTGATTATTCTTACTGCAGCTTTTTGTTGGGTTATTATTGGCTTCAGGTGTGTTGCTGCAGTTGATCCCCAAGCACTTATAGCATAGGTGAGGTATGGATAAATAAGTGAGTGGTATAGTGTGAGAAGGGCATTTTGCGGCACGTAGTATCGTATCTTGGAGAGGATCCCAACTGTTTTGGATACTTTTTTGGTTATGTGTTGGATATGGGTGCTGAAATTCAGGTTGTTGTCAAGGTATAGGCCTAGGAATTTGCCCTCATTATGTCTGGTAATTAGAGTGTTGTCGATCTTAATGTTAATTTGTGCATCTCCTGCTCTGCTACCAAACATAATATAGTAGGTTTTGTCAGTGTTAAGCGTAAGTTTATTGGCTGTCATCCAAGTCGATATTTTGATCAGCTCCTCGTTAACAATGGTGTTGAGGGTGGCAAGATTAGGGTGAGAGATGACATAAGTCGTGTCGTCAGCAAAGAGAATGGGTTTCAGGTGTTGGGATACGTTTGGAAGATCATTGATGTATATGAGGAAGAGCAGGGGGCCAAGGACACTTCCATGCGGAACTCCAGTATCAAGTGGCCGTGTTGTTGATGCTGTGTCTTTAATGGTAACATACTGATACCTATTAGTAAGGTAAGATTTGAAATAAGCAAGCGCATGGCCTCTTATACCGTAATGGTCAAGTTTGTGGAGTAGAATGTCGTGGTCTACTGTGTCAAAAGCTTTTCTTAGGTCAATAAAAATTCCTAGTGGATATTCCTTATTTCCAATGCTGTGTAAAGCAGATCTAGCATTTTGATGATTGCATCATTAGTGCTTTTATTTTTCCTGAAACCAAATTGGCAGGGGTTGAGTATGTTTTGTGCTGTTATAAATGAATATAGTCTCCTGTGCACGAGTTTCTCAAAGATTTTGGATAGCAATGGTAAGTTTGATATTGGCCTATAGTTGTTTAAGTCTGTAGGGTCACCACCTTTATGTATTGGTGTAACCCTTGCCATCTTGAATAGTTTCGGGAAGGTGCTAGTTTCTAGTGACTTGTTAAAAAGTAATGAAATAGCATGCGAAAGGATATGGGCCGCTCGCTTGTACAGTAATGGTGGGGCATTAGACAGATTCCCTGAGTTGTTTTTACGTGACTTTATAATCTCGGTGACTTCCGAGGGCTCAGTTGGTGCGAGATAGAAGGAATTTGGGAAATTCCCATCTAGGTAGTCCCCGGCATGGGCATTAGTATGTGGGATTTTATTGGCGAGATTAGATCCTATGGTTGAGAAGAAGTCGTTTATCTTGTTAGCTGTGTCAGTGGGATGTAGTGGTGTTTCATTAGGTTTAGTTAGGACAATATTCTTGTTTTTTTTCAGTTTGTGGGTCCCTAGAATCTGAGAGAGTGTTTTCCAGGTCTTTTTTATATCTCCTCTAGTGTCTGTGAATCTACTGGAGTAGTATAGTTGTTTGGCTTTCTTTATTACTTTGGTGAGATCTGATTACCTGGAGAGTTTACCTGGAGAGAGTTTCGGGGGTCAACGCCCCCGCGGCCCGGTCTGTGACCAGGCCTCCTGGTGTTTAAGAATAGTGTTTAAGAATATCTTTGTGTATTAAGCCCTGTCTATATTGCTTTTCATATTGGTGTTTCTTGTCAATGGATTTCAGAATGGTGCTGGTTAGCCATGGGCAACCAAGCCGTTTGTTTGTGATCTGTTTCGTTTTTATAGGACAATGTTTGTTGTATAGTCTAAGTAATTTGTTAAGAAAAATGTCTGTCCAGTCATCAATACCATTGGCCTTGGAGAATTCTGTAGGCCAGTCAACAATCTCTAGGTCAGTTGTGAACTTCCTTATTGAGGCCTCGTCATGGAGTCTAAATGAGACTTTGTTGTATTCAAGTGGTGGTTTATTAATGTTTGTCAGGAGGAAGGTAGGGTAGTGGTCTGTAGTGCTATCTGTGATTATCCCTGATTTAAGGGGGGCTAGTATATTGGTCCATATGTGGTCTATTATGGTTGCACTTGTCTCAGTGAGCCTGGTTGGTTTAGTTATTGTTGGTATGAGAAGTGTGTTGTTCATATTGTTGATGAAATAAGTTACAGGCTGATCATCTAGTAAGCCAAGGTTGATGTTGAAGTCTCCAGCTAAGAGAAGGTGGTGCTTATTCATTTGTCTGTTTGTTATTAGTGACTTTACTTTCTCACTGAAATTTGGGATGTTTGTGTGAGGTATCCGGAAATGGCATCGATTGTTATAGGTGTCTTAAGGTTTTTTACAGTAAAATTAGCAAAAATGTATTCTCCATGTTCATCACTAAAGCAAGTGGTGCTAATACAAGATAATTGGTTAGAGTAATAGATTGCAATACCACCCCCAACTTGGTTTGGTCTGCAGTTGTGAATTGCTGTGTATCCTGGTAGAGAGTAGATATCTATTGTGTCCTGCTCAAGCCAGGTCTCAGTAAGAATAATGCAGGAGAAGGGTGTCTTTAGTGATTCAAGGAGTGCCAGGAGGTCATCATAGTGTTTGCTTAAGGACCTGATGTTGTAGTTAAGTACTGATAGACTTTTAGCATTGTTTAGGATAGTGGTGGCTTGTGATGCTGTGTAATAAAGGCAGTTACTTTCCAATAGGTTTTGAATGGGTGTCAGATTGTGGAGGTTTAGATCAGGGTCAACGTGATCAATCATCTTCTAGGTTTAAATTATGGTTATTTATATCCTGAGTTATGTGTTGAGTTCTAGTACTGATATCTGTAGTGGTGGGAAGTTTGGACCAGTATATAGCTAGAGTATTTTGGTCATATAGAGTATAGTCACTACTACACATAATGAAGTTGATGTTGTCTATGTGTTGTGCTGGAATGAACTAAAATACAACTAGGTATAAACTAGTAATATAAAAATTCAAATTTAAAATGGTTACTAAGACTCATCTACAAGGTAACCTACAATGGTTACTAAGACTTATTCACAAGGTAGCCTACAATGGTTACTAAGACTTATTCACAAGGTAGCCTACAATGGTTACTAAGACTTATTCACAAGGTAGCCTACAATGGTTACTAAGACTTATTCACAAGGTAGCCTACAATGGTTACTAAGACTTATTCACAAGGTAGCCTACAATGGTTACTAAGACTTATTCACAAGGTAGCCTACAATGGTTACTAAGACTTATTCACAAGGTAACCTACAATGGTTACTAAGACTTATTCACAAGGTAGCCTACGGTTGTTACTAAGACTTATTCACAAGGTAGCCTACAATGGTTACTAAGACTTATTCACAAGGTAACCTACAATGGTTACTAAGACTCATTTACAAGGTAGCCTACAGTTGTTACTAAGACTTATCTACAAGGTAGCCTACAATGGTTACTAAGACTCATCTATAAGGTAGCCTACAATGGTTACTAAGACTCATCTATAAGGTAGCCTACAATGGTTACTAAGACTCATCTACAAGGTAGCCTACAATGGTTACTAAGACTTATCTACAAGGTAGCCTACAATGGTTACTAAGACTTATCTACAAGGTAGCCTAGAATTGTTACTAAGACTCATCTACAAGGTAGCCCACAATGGTGACTAAGACTCATCTACAAGGTAGCCTACAATGGTTACTAAGACTTATCTACAAGGTAGCCTACAATTGTTACTAAGACTTATCTACAAGGTAGCCTACAATGGTTACTAAGACTTATCTACAAGGTAGCCTAGAATTGTTACTAAGACTCATCTACAAGGTAGCCTACAATGGTGACTAAGACTCATCTACAAGGTAGCCTACAATGGTTACTAAGACTTATCTACAAGGTAGCCTACAATTGTTACTAAGACTCATCTACAAGGTAGCCTACAATGGTTACTAAGACTTATTCACAAGGTAGCCTACAATGGTTACTAAGACTCATCTACAAGGTAGCCTACAATGGTTACTAAGACTTATCTACAAGGTAGCCTACAATGGTTACTAAGACTTATCTACAAGGTAGCCTACAATGGTTACTAAGACTCATCTACAAGGTAGCCTACAATAGTTACTAAGACTCATCTACAAGGTAGCCTGTTCTTAGGTAAGACACATATGCAACAGTTATACAACTTTATTCCGAAACATTTCGCCTACACAGTAGGCTTCTTCAGTCGAATACAGAAAATAGGCAGGAACAGTAGAGATGTGAAGACTATGTAATCAGTCCATCACCCTTCAAGTCGTAGAGTTTGAGGTTGTCAGTCCCTCAGCCTGGAGAAGTTCAGTTCCATAGTCAGGAACTAAGACTTATCTACAAGGTAGCCTACAATTGTTACGAAGACTTATCTACAAGGTAGCCTACAATGGTTACTAAGACTCATCTACAAGGTAGCCTGCAATGGTTACTAAGACTTATTCACAAGGTAGCCTACAATGGTTACTAAGACTTATTCACAAGGTAGCCTACAATGGTTACTAAGACTCATCTATAAGGTAGCCTACAATTGTTACTAAGACTCATCTACAAGGTAGCCTACAATGGTTACTAAGACTCATCTACAAGGTAGCCTACAATGGTTACTAAGACTTATTCACAAGGTAGCCTACAATGGTTACTAAGACTTATTCACAAGGTAGCCTACAATGGTTACTAAGACTCATCTACAAGGTAGCCTACAATTGTTACTAAGACTCATCTACAAGGTAGCCTACAATTGTTACTAAGACTCATCTACAAGGTAGCCTACAATTGTTACTAAGACTCATCTACAAGGTAGCCTACAATGGTTACTAAGACTTATTCACAAGGTAGCCTACAATGGTTACTAAGACTTATTCACAAGGTAGCCTACAATGGTTACTAAGACTCATCTACAAGGTAGCCTACAATGGTTACTAAGACTTATTCACAAGGTAGCCTACAATGGTTACTAAGACTTATTCACAAGGTAGCCTACAATGGTTACTAAGACTTATTCACAAGGTAACCTACAATGGTTACTAAGACTTATTCACAAGGTAGCCTACAATAGTTACTAAGACTCATCTACAAGGTAGCCTACAATGGTGACTAAAACTCATCTACAAGGTAGCCTACAATGGTTACTAAGACTTATTCACAAGGTAGCCTACAATGGTTACTAAGACTTATCTACAAGGTAGCCTACAATAGTTACTAAGACTCATCTAAAAGGTAGCCTACAATGGTTACTAAGACTTATCTACAAGGTAGCCTACAATGGTTACTAAGACTCATCTACAAGGTAGCCTACAATGGTTACTAAGACTCATCTACAAGGTAGCCTACAATGGTTACTAAGACTCATCTACAAGGTAGCCTACAATGGTTACTAAGACTCATCTACAAGGTAGCCTACAATGGTTACTAAGACTTATCTACAAGGTAGCCTACAATAGTTACTAAGACTCATCTACAAGGTAGCCTACAATAGTTACTAAGACTCATCTACAAGGTAGCCTACAATGGTTACTAAGACTCATCTACAAGGTAGCCTACAATGGTTACTAAGACTTATTCACAAGGTAGCCAAGAATTGTTACTAAGACTCATCTACAAGGTAGCCTACAATGGTTACTAAGACTCATCTACAAGGTAGCCTACAATGGTTACTAAGACTCATCTACAAGGTAGCCTACAATGGTTACTAAGACTCATCTACAAGGTAGCCTACAATGGTTACTAAGACTTATCTACAAGGTAGCCTACAATAGTTACTAAGACTAATCTACAAGGTAGCCTACAATAGTTACTAAGACTCATCTACAAGGTAGCCTGCAATGGTTACTAAGACTCATCTACAAGGTAGCCTACAATAGTTACTAAGACTCATCTACAAGGTAGCCTGTTGTTAGGTAAGACACATATGCAACAGTTATACAACTTTATTCCGAAACGTTTCGCCTACACAGTAGGCTTCTTCAGTCGAATACAGAAAATAGGCAGGAACAGTAGAGATGTGAAGACGATGTAATCAGTCCATCACCCTTCAAGTCGTAGAGTTTGAGGTTGTCAGTCCCTCAGCCTGGAGAAGTTCAGTTCCATAGTCAGGAACTAAGACTTATCTACAAGGTAGCCTACAATTGTTACGAAGACTTATCTACAAGGTAGCCTACAATTGTTACCAAGACTCATCTACAAGATAGCCTACAATGGTTACTAAGACTTATTCACAAGGTAGCCTACAATGGTTACTAAGACTCATCTACAAGGTAGCCTACAATGGTTACTAAGACTTATTCACAAGGTAGCCTACAATGGTTACTAAGACTCATCTACAAGGTAGCCTACAATGGTTACTAAGACTTATTCACAAGGTAGCCTACAATGGTTACTAAGACTTATTCACAAGGCAGCCTACAATGGTTACTAAGACTCATCTACAAGGTAGCCTACAATGGTTACTAAGACTCATCTACAAGGTAGCCTACAATGGTTACTAAGACTCATCTACAAGGTAGCCTACAATGGTTACTAAGACTCATCTACAAGGTAGCCTACAATGGTTGCTAAGACTCATCTACAAGGTAGCCTACAATGGTTGCTAAGACTCATCTACAAGGTAGCCTACAATGGCTGCTAAGACTCATCTACAAGGTAGCCTACAATGGTTGCTAAGACTCATCTACAAGGTAGCCTACAATCGTTACTAAGACTCATCTACAAGGTAGCCTACAATGGTTGCTAAGACTCATCTACAAGGTAGCCTACCATTGTTACTAAGACTTATCCACAAGGTAGCCTACAATGTTTATTAAGACCTATTCACAAGGTAGCCTACAATTGTTACTAAGACTTAACTACAAGGTAGCCTACCATTGTTACTAAGACTTATCCACAAGGTAGCCTACAATGTTTATTAAGACCTATTCACAAGGTAGCCTACAATTGTTACTAAGACTTATCCACAAGGTAGCCTACAATGGTTATTAAGACTTATCCACAAGGTAGCCTACAATGTTTATTAAGACCTATTCACAAGGTAGCCTACAATTGTTACTAAGACTTATCTACAAGGTAGCCTACAATTGTTACTAAGACTTATCCACTAGGTAGCCTACAATGTTTATTAAGACCTATTCACAAGGTAGCCTACAATTGTACTAAGACTTATCTACAAGGTAGCCTACAATTGTTACTAAGACTTATCCACAAGGTAGCCTACAATGGTTACTAAGACTTATCTACAAGGTAACCTACAATGGTTACTAAGACTTATCTACAAGGTAACCTACAATGGTTATTAAGACTTATCTACAAGGTAACCTACAATGGTTATTAAGACTTATCTACAAGGTAACCTACAAAGGTTACCAAGACTTATCTACAAGGTAACCTACAATGGTTACTAAGACTTATCTACAAGGTAACCTACAATGGTTACTAAGACTTATCTACAAGGTAACCTACAATGGTTACTAAGACTTATTCAGTTAGCTGAATCTTTAACTCACCAGAGTTTACCTGGAGTTTACTTGGAGAAAGTTCCGGGGGTGAACGCCCCCGCCGCCTGATCTGTGACCAGACCTCCTGTTGGATCAGAGCCTGATCAACCAGGCTGTTACTGTTGGCTGCACGCAAACCAACGTACGAGCCACAGCCCGGCTGGCCAGGAACCGACTTTAGGTGCTTGTCCAGTGTCAGCTTGAAGACTGCCAGGGGTCTGTTGGTAATCTCCCTTATGTGTGGAGAACTCGAAAATAACAGACCACTAGAGGGAGAACTTGATATGTCTGTTATGAGAGGTCAGCGTGTAACTGAGCAAGGTATGTTCCCTTTACTCTACTCAGGCCCAGACTTACTTGAGGCCACTCCTCCAAGCCTTACAATACTTCTTGACATCCGTGCTTCATTGGCGGTGCGAGGGACCACCAGACACTAACAATCTAAGGACAGTTAGCCAGGTTGTTAGAGCGAAGCACCTATCACTGAGAATAAACATCCTCTCTAGCCACATAGCTAACAATATAAGGGCAGATAATACTATAAAGTACAATAACATTATTTTAGCTATTAATAATGCTATCGGTAATGTAGTATTAAGTGAATAGGAAAAATATATGCATACAACATTAATTATTAACGTTGAGTCCCAGCAGAGGACGCAACATGTTGTGGTGTCCCATCTCTGGAACATCAACATCCTGTCTCCGTCCACCTTGTCTATTCCTCTCAGTATTTTGTATGTCATTATCATGTACCCCCCTTCTCTCCCTCCTGTCCTCCAGTGTCGTCAGGTCGATTTCCCTTAACCTCTCCTCATAGAATATGCCCCTTAGTTCTGCCACTAGTCTAGCTGCAAATTTTGCACTTTAATTTTCTTACATGCTTGGATATGTGTGGGTTCCAAACTGGTGTTGCATACTCCAATATGGGGCTGACGCACACGGTGTACAGTGTCCTGCATAATTTCTAACTGCTATGTCGTAATGCTATTCTTGCAAGGCACCCAAATGCTGCAGCAGTTATTTGGTTGATGCGTGCTCAAGAAATGTGCTAGGTATTATATTCACCCCAAGATCCATTTCCTTAGTGAGGTTTGTAGTCTCTGCCTTCTAGACTGTAATCTGCAGCCTCCTTTGCCCTTCCCCGATCGTCATGACTCTGTACTCGGTGGGGTTTAACTCTAGGAGCCAGCTGCTGAACCAGGTCTGCAACCTGTCCAGATCCCTCTGTAGTCTTGCCTTATCCTCCTTTGACTGAATTCTCCTCAATAACTTCACATCGTCTATATACAAGGACACCTCTGAGTCTATTCCCTCTGTTATGTCATTCACATGTACCAGAAACAGCACGGTCCTAGGACTGACCCCTGTGGAACCCCGCTCGTTACAGGCGCCCACTCTGACACCTCATCACGTACCATGACTGGCGGCTGCCTTCCCGTCAGGTATTCTCTGGTCCATTACAGTACCTTCCCTGTTATACTTGCCTCGTCCTCCAGCTTTCGCACTAGTCTCTTCTGTTGAACGGTGCCAAAAGCCTTCTTACAGCCCAAGAAAACGCTGTCTATCCACCCTTCTCTCTCTTGTCTTAGTGCTGACACCTGGTCTTTGACTGTTGCTGCCTTCCTGATGTGACTGTACAACAGCTATGGGTCAGACTTGGCTTTCGCTGCTATGTCATTTTTATATTGTCGCTGGGCCTCCCTCCTTATCTGTGCATATTCGTTTCCGGGTCGTCGACTAATCTCTTTATTTTCCTGGATCCTTTGTCTTCTGAACTTTTTCCATTCTCTAGCACACTTTGATTTTGCCTCCCTACACGTTTGGGTGAACCAAGGGCTCCTTATGATCTTTCCATTATTTCTGTTGGCCTTGGGAACAAACCTTGCTCTGCTTCCTTGCATTTTATTGTGACATAGTCCGTCATTTCGTTTACTGATTTTCCTACCAATTCTCTTCCTCACTGAACCACTTGCAGGAAGTTCCTTGTGCCTGTGTAGTCCCCCCCTTTTGTAGCTTTGCTTCTTCCATCCTATTACTGCTGCCCTCTCCACTTGTAACTCAGAACCACGTGATCACTAGCTCCGAGGGGCCTTTCGTATGTGATGTCCTCATTACCTGCACTACTCAAGGTGAATACTAAGTCCAGTCTTGCTGAGTCATCCTCTCCTCTCTCTCTGGTAGTGTCCCTAATGTGTTGATGCTTGAGGTTTTTCCAGTACCATCTCCATCATCTTAGCCCTCCACGTTTGTGGGCCCCCATGTGGCTCCAGGTTTTCTTGGTTGATTTCTTTGTGGCTTAAGTCACCCCACAAGCAGTAATTTTGCTCTTCCAACATGGGCCCTTCTGGCCACTTCAGGCAGTGTGCCAGCCATCTCTCTGTTATTCTCATCATATTCTTGTGTGTGTGTGTGTGTGTGTGTGTGTGTGTGTGTGTGTGTGTGTGTGTGTGTGTGTACTCACCTATTTGTGGTTACAGGGGTCGAGTCATAGATCCTGGCCTCCCTCTTCACTGATCGCTACTAGATCTTCTCTCTTCCTGCTCCAGGAGCTTGATCATACCTGGTTTCAAAACTATGTATGGTTCCTGCCTTCACTACGTCACTTTCCAGACTGTTCCACTTCCTAACAACTCTTTGACTAAAGAAATGCTTCCTACCATCCCTTTGACTCCTCTGAATCTTCAGCTTCCAATTGTGACCCTTTGTTTCTGTTCCCATCTCTGGAACATCCTCTCTCTGTCCACCACCTTGTCAATTCCTCGCAGTATTTTATATGTCGTTATCATGTCTCACCTGACCCTCCTGTCGTCCATTGTCATCAGGCCGATTTCCCTTAACCTTTCTTCGTAGGACAATCCCTTTAGCTCTGGGACTAGTCTTGTTGCAAACCTTTGCACTTTCTCAAATTTCTTGACGTGTTTGACCAGGTGTGGATTCCAAAGTAATGTTGTATACTCCAGTAAGTGCCTGACGTACTCCAGTAAGTGCCTGACGTACTCCAGTAAGTGCCTGACGTACTCCAGCAAGTGCCTGACGTACTCCAGCAAGTGCCTGACGTACTCCAGTAAGTGCCTGACGTACTCCAGTAAGTGCCTGACGTACTCCAGTAAGTGCCTGACGTACACAGTGCGTGTATGTGTGATGTGTGTGTTTACACACTTGAATTTACTCCGTATAATTTCTTCATTTTTGTATCAATAGCAACACTTTTATGTTGAGATCTTGAGAAGTTTTGAGAAACTTGAAATAAAATCAAGAAAATACTTGAAAATAAAGCCTGAATATAAAGGCTACTTAAGAGAAAATATAAAGCATGAATACTTGTGTTTCAGTAATGTGAATAAAATATATTAATGATAGACAATACCCACTACAAGTTGATAAAGAAATTCCAGGTGCAACACTTAGATATTTGTATTGTCAGGAAGTGTTACTTGGTCAGCTAACTTTATCAGTTAATATTGGTTATATTACTGCTAACATAAAAGGTCCAGGAATATAAGGTCATGTTCTATGTCTCTACTTCCGACTAGAGGTCTGACCTTCTGTCAAGGTTTAGGATCCGAACACCTTCTATCAAGGTTTAGGATCCGAACACCTTCTATCAAGGTTTAGGATCCGAACACCTTCTATCAGGTTATGTATCCGAACACCTATCAAGGTTAAGGATTCGAACACCTTCTGTCAAGGTTAAGGATTCGAACACCTTCTATCAAGGTTATGGATCCGAACATCTTCTATCAAGGTAAAGGATTCGAACACCTTCTATCAAGGTTATGGATCCGAACACCTTCTATCAAGGTTCAGGATCCCAACACCTTCTATCAAGGTTCAGGATCCGAACACCTTCTATCAAGGTTAAGGATTCGAACACCTTCTGTCAAGGTTAAGGATTCGAACACCTTCTATCAAGGTTATGGATCCGAACATCTTCTATCAAGGTAAAGGATTCGAACACCTTCTATCAAGGTTATGGATCCGAACACCTTCTATCAAGGTTTAGGATCTGAACACCTTCTATCAGGTTATGTATCCGAACACCTTCTATCAAGGTTATGAATCCGAACATCTTCTATCAAGGTTAAGGATCCGAACACCTTCTATTAAGGTTCAGGATCCGAACACCTTCTATGAAGGTTCAGGATCCGAACATCTTCTATCAAGGTAAAGGATTCGAACACCTTCTATCAAGGTTAAGGATCCGAACACCTATCAAGGTTCAGTATCCGAACACCTTCTATCAAGGTTCAGGATCCGAACATCTTCTATCAAGGTTCAGGATCCGAACACCTTCTATCAAGGCTTAGAATCTGAACACCTATCAAAGTTGTGGGAGTGAACCCCTTGTATCAAGGATGAGGGACTGAACACCTTGTATCAAGGCTGAGGGACTGAACACCTTGTATCACGGCTGAGGGAGTGAACACCTTGTATCAAGGCTGAGGGAGTGAACACCTTGTATCAAGGATGAGGGACTGAACACCTTGCATCAAGGTTGAGAGACTGAACACCATGTATCGAGGCTGAGGGAGTGAACACCATGTATCAAGGCTGAAGCACTGAACACCTTGTATCAAGGCTGAGGGTCTGAACACCATGTATCAAGGCTGAGGGAGTGAACACCATGTATCAAGACTGAGAGACTGAACACCATATATCAAGACTGAGGGACTGAACACCTTGTATCAAGACTGAGAGACTGAACACCATGTATCAAGACTGAGAGACTGAACACCATGTATCAAGACTGAGGGACTGAACACCATGTATCAAGACTGAGGGACTGAACACCATGTATCAAGACTGAGGGACTGAACACCATGTATCAAGACTGAGAGACTGAACACCATGTATCAAGACTTAGGGACTGAACACCATGTATCAAGACTGAGAGACTGAACACCATGTATCAAGACTTAGGGACTGAACACCATGTATCAAGACTTAGGGACTGAACACCATGTATCAAGACTGAGGGACTGAACACCATGTATCAAGACTGAGAGGCTGAACACCATGTATCAAGACTGAGAGACTGAACACCATGTATCAAGACTGAGAGACTGAACACCATGTATCAAGACTTAGGGACTGAACACCATGTATCAAGACTTAGGGACTGAACACCATGTATCAAGACTTAGGGACTGAACACCATGTATCAAGACTTAGGGACTGAACACCATGTATCAAGACTGAGGGACTGAACACCATGTATCAAGACTGAGAGGCTGAACACCATGTATCAAGACTGAGAGACTGAACACTTGTCAATGTTAATGTAGTCAGCATCTTTCATCAGTCATGAGGGACTGACCACCTCATGTCACAATACTAACGATCTCACATCAACACATAAGATCTAATTACATCAACTTTTACAGTCAGCACTGTTATACTCGACAGTAATCGACTGAAGAAGCCTGTTGTCTAGGCTGGATATTGCGGCACTAATGTTGCTTCAGTGTTGCTAATGTACTCTATACATCAAACATAAGTGAAGCCATTTAAAAGTTTCAGTGAAAATTCTGAGTAAATCTTTGTTTACCTGTGTCTGAGTAGCGTTCATACATGCCCGAAAAAAATTATGAAAAATTTGGAGTATTTTGAATAAATAATCTAAGTCTGAATAAAATGTTTAGATAAGTCTGAGTAATTCTGAAAACGAAATTTCGTATTTTCGAATGAGTGTTAATTCGTCTAAATAAATTTGAGAAGATTGTATTTGTTAAACTTAGGTTAAGAAAGTCTCAATGTAGAGACCCGAATTAGTCTGAAAAAACTTTATTCATCACCAACAAAATTACTGCACTATTTTCCGTGGTTTTGTCCGGTTGTCGGTAGGTGATCAATACTTGTGGCTGTGCTCAGGTACCTTAGTAACCACTAGTACCTAAGCAACCAGTCTCAATACAGTCTATGAAATATTTTAACAGTTTTAACAACATTTTTCTCTTTGTTAGTTTTGCTAGGTGAGGATAGTTTAGTTCTGGTTATATAATGATTCATTAACATAGTTTTAATTAGGTTTGATAAAGCTGGGGTAGGTTAAGTAAGGTTAAGTTAGGTTACCTTAGATTTTTTACATTAGGATGTGTAAAATTTTGTATGGTTAGAGTTGATTATCTTATGTTAGTTTAGCTTAGAATTTGTCTAAAAAATAAAAGTTGCTTCTATACGAAATCTTACATATATATATATATATATATATATATATATATATATATATATATATATATATATATATATATATATATATATATATATATATATATATATATATATATATATATATAAGGACTCAAACCCATGCTGTTTTGGCCTGCCTCATGGTGGGCGAAAACTCTTGACGCCTTTACCCACAGGACCAAGACATGCAAGACATGCGAGACATGCAAGACACAGTGAAGTCAATGACATCATAAAGAGAACAATACCCACAACCCAGCAAACCGCCCCGACGGGATCACCATCTATCCCTGGAAGAATGGTAAGCTCTTAGCATGGGACTATACCTGTGTCCACACTGGCTGACACCTACATCCATCACAGTGTTGGGCGACAGGGAGGAGCTGCTGATCACAGGAAGGAGTACAAGATCAGCAAGTACAGGGACATAAGCCAACAGTATCAATTTGTCCCAGTGGGATCAGAGACCTTGGGATCATGCGGAAAAAATGCCACATGTTTCCTTAAAGAACTGAGTTCCAGACTCATCGACACCACCAGGGACCCAAGGGCAGCCACTTTTATGTTCCAGCGCCTCAGCATTGCTATCCAGAGGGGAAATGCTTGCTGCATACTTGGCTCACGTCCAGCTTCGGAGGAGCTGGAGGAAATTCATGATCTTTAATACATTGTACCATTGTATTCATGTTTGTGTTTTCTGTAAATGTATTCTGTCTATTAATAAATGTTCCCATATAATATAATATATAGGGGTGGTAGGAGAAGAAAATATTCAAACAGCTCCAGGGAATACCTTGAGCTTTCCCTGAGGTACGTTTATTGTCTTCTCTGAGGATGAGGGTCCCCAGTCCAGTTATAGAGGCGATACCTCCCTATATTAAATAATATATATATATATATATATATATATATATATATATATATATATATATATATATATATATATATATATATATATATATATATATATATATATATATATATATATGCAAAACAACCACTGTGAAAAAATAGTGAAATTCCAAGCACTTTCATGACTACTCACATTATCAAGTAACAATAAAAGTAAAGCATCAAAGGAAGGTATATAAAGGGTCTAGCCCACACCTCACTATCACATTCCACAACAAAGGAACATCTGACGCGTGACTCATAAGAAAGGGAACATTGCAGCAGGCCCGTTGGCCCAACTAGACAGGTCCTTCACACAACCCACGAACAAACTATTCTACCCAAGAATAAAGAATTTTAAAATTTACTATTTGTCCAATATATTATTAAATTCTTCCCAATTTCTATTAATTATAAATGGATCTAATTTATATAAACCAAAGGAAATATTCATATTATTGTTAAAACTGCTTTTTATGAAACAAGATTCAATTATATTCCTGTCGACCATGGACTTGCTTGAGTCAACTTTCTCAACTTTTTTGAAAATCAATTGGATTTTCGATGGTCGACAGGAATATAATTGAATCTTGTTTCATAAAAAGCAGTTTTGACAATAATATGAATATTTAGTTTGGTTTATATAAATTAGATCCATTTATAATTAATAGAACTTGGGAAGAATTTAATAATACTTGGACAAATAATGAATTTTAAAATTCTTAATTCTTGGGTAGAATAGTTTGTTGGTGGGTTGTGTGAAGGACCTGTTTAGTTGGGCCAGCGGGCCTGCTGCTGTGTTCCCTTTCTTATGAGTCGTGCGTCAGATGTTCCTTTGTTGTGGGATCTGATAGTGAGGTGTGGTCTAGACCCTTTATATGCCTTCCTCTGATGCATTACTTTTATTGTTCCTTGATAATGTGAGTAGTCACGAAAGCGCTTGGAATTTCTCTATTTTCACAGTGGTTGTTTTGCATATTCTGAAATCACCTATTTACTGTGATCTTATTGCATACACGAACATGTGAGAACACTGACTGAGAGGACTTAATTAACACATGACATATATCTTCTCAAACATCTCAACAGTACTGAAATAATTTGCTCACTGTGAAACTAGACCTCTACACTCGATGTAACATGTAATGTTAGGCGTGACGTCGTGAGATGATGTCACGGGGTGACATAGCGAGGTGACGTCAGCAGCATGGTGACATCAGCAGATGTTGTTAAGCGGTGTCAAAAGACGCCTCAAGGTGATGTCCTGGAGTGACGTCGTGAAGGATGTCATGGGGTGACATCGCAAGGTGACGTCCGAGGTGACATCAGCAACATCGTGGGTGACGTCGTGAAGTTGGGCAGCATCGTGGATGACGTCAGTAGAGTCGGGTAGCATCGCAGGTGACGTCATAAGGTGACATCAGTGGAGTGATGCAGTAGCAGACCACTTCATGTGGCTTGGACTCTGGCTTAACCCACGTGGCTTATAGAGCCACATGGCTTTGTGATCCATGTGGCTTTGTGTTCCACGAGGCTTGGTGATCCACGTGGCTTAGTGATCCATGTGGCTTTGACTAACCTCGGGCACTTGGATACACAGCTTTGGCAAGGAATTCACAATGAATTCACTGAAAAAGCAGAGGGAGTGAGTACATAGTGGTGGAGAGTGTGGTGGTAGATGGGTGAGGCGTGAGTGAGGCGAGGAACGGCAGCTTCCTCCTCTACTATCCACAAACCCGGGGAGAAACACTCACACTGGAGGCTGAAATCACCACAAACTCACATGTGACTTGTTGAAATAGCTGTGCTGAACTGAAAAACAACAGCAGCAACATACAAGTGATGCCAAACATGTGACTTGAGAAACAGAGTGGGGCACTGTGAAGTACCAGGGGTCGCCACTTTTATTTCTTGAAGAAATTCAGCAAATTTCGGCTAGATCCTGCTTGTACCTGTGTCTGGATGCAGAGACTTGCAGACACAACATCAGGATAACTTGCTGAGAGACAAATGCTTCTTGTGTAGGGTGATGAGGTGACGACAGCTTCATTCCTCTTCCTTCCTCGCTCCCCCAAGGCAACACAACCACTGTGAGGCACCGCTGTCACCAATTGTTCACAAGTTTATTGGGTCTTTCTTGGTAGCAGGGATGAATGATAAGACTTTGGAGGCTACTTGCTTTATTTGGGATACTGTGGGTACACAGGCAATGTGTTTGTGCCCATGGCCCCAAAGGGCCATGCCAGCAAGGGAGAGAGGAGTAGGTCTTGCTGACTCTGGTATGCCTGGGCACCAAGTGAGGGCGATGTAAGCGTGGTGTTTCTGAACTGGGTATGGGCTTATAGGTGGCAGCACAAGCATGGCATAAAATATGAATTCAGATGGCAGACAGCATTGGCTGTCTGGAGTTTACCTGGAGAGAGTTCCGGGGGTCAACGCCCCCGCGGCCCGGTCTGTAACCAGACCTCCTGGTGGATCAGAGCCTGATCAACCAGGCTGTTGCTGCTGGCTGCACGCAAACCAACGTACGAGCCACAGCCCGGCTGCTCAGGAACTGACTTTAGGTGCTTGTCCAGTGCCAGCTTGAAGAATGCCAGGGGTCTGTTGGTAATCACCCTTATGTGTGCTGGGAGGCAGTTGAACAGTCTCGGGCCCCTGACACTTATTGTATGGTCTCTTAACGTGCTAGTGACACCCCTGCTTTTCATTGGGGGGATGGTGCATCGTCTGCCAAGTCTTTTGCTTTCGTAGTGAGTGATTTTCGTGTGCAAGTTCGGTACTAGTCCCTCTAGGATTTTCCAGGTGTATATAATCATGTATCTCTCCCTCCTGCGTTCCAGGGAATACAGGTTTAGGAACCTCAAGCGCTCCCAGTAATTGAGGTGTTTTATCTCCGTTATGCGCGCCGTGAAAGTTCTCTGTACATTTTCTAGGTCGGCAATTTCACCTGCCTTGAAAGGTGCTGTTAGTGTGCAGCAATATTCCAGCCTAGATAGAATAAGTGACCTGAAGAGTGTAATCATGGGCTTGGCCTCCCTAGTTTTGAAGGTTCTCATTATCCATCCTGTCATTTTTCTAGCAGATGCGATTGATACAATGTTATGGTCCTTGAAGATGAGATTCTCCGACATGATCACTCCCAGGTCTTTGACGTTGGTGTTTCGCTCTATTTTGTGGCCAGAATTTGTTTTGTACTCTGATGAAGATTTAATTTCCTCATGTTTACCATATCTGAGTAATTGAAATTTCTCATCGTTGAACTTCACATTGTTTTCTGCAGCCCACTGAAAGATTTGGTTGATGTCCACCTGGAGCCTTGCAGTGTCTGCAATGGAAGACACTGTCATGCAATGTGCTGTGAGATTCTACAGTGTGGTGTGGGGTGGGGGCTGTAAGTGCAAATTGTGGTTTGAGTTAGAATAGCGTGTTTTGTTGTGGCATTCTGGGGGTGGTTCTGTGTGCACTTGCACTTGTTGCTCTATCCTGCTCTGGTTGTCCTCTGCTGACTCTGTCCTTATTCCTCCTCATAGCCCTTTTCTTTTCTGTGTCTTCTTCTTCAGCTGCTGTCGTTCTGTTCTTGTTCTGTCTTGGTCTAGGAACACCCTCTTGTATATTGACAATTCCTTCAGCCATGGTTTCTCTTTCAGGATCCTGTTCCACACCATTTCTGTCTTAAAATCAGTTTGTCCAGCCAATTTCTCCCCTTCAAGTACCCCACTATTCTCTGAAAATTTACTATCTCAGTCATGTCCTCTGTGAAAATTTGTCTGGACTGCCTCCATGCGAGTTGTCTACCCTGACAAGCTCTGTTGACACCGAGCCCTGAGATCGGTACCTCAGACTCACAAGTGGCTTATAGGACAGATTTTCATAAATGACTGATGTTGCAAGAAATCTCACCTGCATGCATGTATAAAGGACTAACTTACTTGGTGTTGGAGAATGTATCTCTGTCTTCAACCTCCCTAAGCTTTAGTCCCTGTGGACTTCCTCTAAGAACCATGTGCAACCGGGAGCCTTAATTCCTGCAATATTCATTCGACATTAGCGATCTGCCTGCACCTCAGAAACTTCTGTTTCCAAGGGGGTGTGAATCCCCTAGACTAACTATGCAGAAATGGACACTAGCTTCTAGACTGACAAGAGACGCTGGTATGTACTGGTCATGAACTGCCGGCTGCTCAAAGGGCCCACAGCTCAACTTACCTGCAATTTTCCACAGAAACTGGCCAGAATCGAGTAGAAAAAGGGAGGTCTCGTCTTAATGTATGGGCCTGATGGAGGAGGACATCTATGGTATGTTGAGGTACCTCCACCAGATTTCCCCAGGTCTAGTATGTGAAGACACATGGGGGCACCGCCTGTTGATCACAGCACTTGCTGTTCCAACGGTGTCTAATCTTAGAACAAAGGGCACTGCGGTCTCAAGCTCGTGCCCCGGTATTCAAAATTGGGCTGCCAGTTCTCCCTGGCTAACATAACCTAGTGTTTGCCTACATTATTGGCCTATTTACTACCTATGTTAAGGTCTTAGGTCTACATTATTATTATCTACAGTTGCCTCAATAGTCCTAATATTAGTTCACTAATAGTATAAACTTCCTTCTTCTTCCCTGAAGGGTAAATCTATCGACACTGGCCTGGTGGCCTGGTGCCTAAAGCTCCCGCTTCACACACGGAGGGCCCGGGTTCGATTCCCGACGGGTGGAAACATTTCAACACATTTCCTTACACCTGTTGTCCTGTTCACCTAGCAGCAAATAGGTACCTGGGTGTTAGTCTACTGGTGTGGGTCGCATCCTGGGGGACAAGATTAAGGACCCCAATGGAAATAAGTTAGACAGTCCTCGATGACGCACTGACTTTCTTGGGATATCCTGGGTGGCTAACCCTCCGGGGTTAAAAATCCGAACGAAATCTTATCTTATCTTAATTAAGAAGTACCTTCCAACCACCTTTGCCAACTCAGGTGTGTTTTTGTGTGTTTTGGGTGGGTTTAAGGGCCACCAAACTCAGCCATTCCATAATGGCCTGATGGAATCTTTGTATGGTGTATCTGCCCTGTGGAACTTTCAGGACCGAATAAATTTCCACATCCTCTCGCCAGCAAAGGTAGGCACTAAGTCTACATCAAGTTCACCTTCCGCAAGCCCCCATGGCGGACCCTGGACACGAGTGTCATCTGGCCAGTCTCATCGAGCAGACTCCAGTATAACTTCAACCGTCCAGTTTCCCTTGCGTGGACCTCTGGGGGTGTAAACTTGTTGGTTCCGATGGCTTTAGCACCCTTTCCTTTAACTTTAACATCTTTCGTATGTCTAGCCTTGACTGAGCGGGTCCGTACTTTCCCACCCAGTGGCCCACATGCTCTGGTAGCCTTTCCTCCCACTGATATGAGGTTCGCTGGATTTAATGGCAATCTATCTCCCTCTTTATGTACCCCATAAAAGTGTTTTCCCAAGGTGGTCGAGTGTTCGTTACATCCTACCTGGTTCAGCTTCCCTGGTGGTTCATGTGTATACTGGTACTCATTATCACTACTCCCCCAGCTATCATGGGGACAGCTTCTTCTCTCTCTGGCATGGCAGGGAACTCAGGTGGAATCCTGCCACCTATGATGTATCCTACTGGGGATCTGTATAAACCAATTCCTTCCCTAAACGTCCGTCGTGTAGACAGGAAGTCATCTATCTGATTGGCTCCCACCAGGATACCTACATTTCTGACTGTGTCAATGGTAATTCTCTGGTCTGCCAGCTTCACGCCAAGGTCTTTCAATCGCTTGGCTGCTGCAGCAAGACTTCTCGCTGTAATTTTCGTGAGTATCATCTCTACCACCAAGGCTGTAATTCTCTGCGATGTCCACCTAATTTGGCTGTGACATCCACCACATCATAAGATTTGGGTGGGACCTGACTTATAGCCCCTTCCAACATCATACTAACTTTCCTGGTGGCCTTCAACTTTAATTTAGCCACCAACTTCTTTGTTATCAAGGATACTTGTGCTCCCGAGTCAAAGAATAATCGAATTGTTTCGGACCTGTGCCCGTTCACAACCTTTGCCATGACTGTAGGTAGGGCAGCACCTCCGTGATTCTAACTCAGGTATAGAGACTTCACTCCCACTAATCACGCTGGCTACCCTTTCAGGCTCAGAACCACTTTCTATCTCTATCTGAGAGATATCCCTACTAGCCTGGGGTTCCCTTAAATTATTGGGACATAGTGCAGTATGGTGCTTACATTTGCAACAGACTCGACACTCACTGAGCTGGGTGCCACAGTCTCTGGCAAAGTGTTCCCCACAACATTTGAAGCAGAGTCTCAACTCCTTTAGTCTCTGTTGCCTACTGCTCAGTGTTGTATACTCAGAGTAACTCATGCACATATAAAGGACTAACTTACTTGGTATTTGAGAATGTGTCTTGGTCTTCAACCTCCCTAAGCTTTAGTCCCTGTGGACTTCCCCTCAGAACCACATGCAACCGGGTGTTATTACTGTTCTTGCTATTGAACAACGGTTTAGTGCCGATGGAGGTAGCGTAGTTAGCAATGATACGGCCGTGGACTAGTTTGGCTTTAATTGGGTAGGAGTGAGTACACAATGGGCAATGTGAGGGAATGACCGATAGCCAGGCCTCAGTGAAGGGGAGCACTTGTACCTCTCAAGTCGGTGGGCCAGGAAGTGAGAGAGAGGCAAGCCTGGGCATACTGAAGTGGCATAGACCTATAGGTGACAGCACCAGCATGGCGCAAAAAATGAACTAAGCTGGCAGACAGCATAGGCTGTCTGTGCTGACAGTACAGACTGTCTACATACACTCGGCCACCTACCTCGCGTCGTCCCGACGCAACAATACTGGTGGGCCCGTAGGTGCAAAAGAATGACTTACACTTGCTACCCCAGGGAAGGACTGGCTTTCGCTCACTTGAAAATCAGAAATGGACATAAAATGCAACAGGCAAAAAAAAAAAAAAACTCTCCCATCCTGGGGAAGAGAAAAACTGGCTTGCCCGCGCTGCTTCATCGAGGAGAGAGTCCGGAGACGTCAGCACTGGAACTAAAATCTTCTATATACATGTTGTCCGCAGGGCTGAACATCAGGCTTGACTGCTCGACTACGAATGCTGTTGCACCCTCACATCTGCAAACAATGATTGACAGTAGCATTTCCTAAGGTGTGACATATGACTCGGAGGGCAGCACTGCCATGACCATAATACAGGCTTTAAAAGAGACACTGGGTGCACATACCTGCAATAATACTATATCCATGGAATTCATTAGACTCTGGGTACCCTTCTAAAATTATTTACATATTTACATGATGTTGTCCACTCTGACTCCATTATCAACTAGCTATACAATGTGTGTGCATTTATACCCATTTCTGCAAGCAAACAATTAGCATAACTAGCGTAGGAGTCAGACAAGTCAGTAGGTACATCAGTGTCACAGAAATGTACTGTTGTCCTGGGTCGCAGGCCATAAGTATGGAGCCTTACTGGGCCGTCTTCAGTAACAGTAGTAGTGGGAGAAGGGGTAGACAGGTTGTCCCTAGCATTGGTCTGATCGTGGCGTTGCAATGCACGCGACTCCAGCTCTGCTTCGGCCTGCACATGGTCCACATACTTCATGTGATCAAGGTGGGCTTCTTTGATAGTTCTGGTAGCAATCTCCCTCACCTCGAACTTATTGTCATGGAGCTGTCGGAGGACACGGTAAGGACCCACGAATTTTTGGACAAGTTTGTGCATACCTGGGGTCTGCGCTGGGTTGAGCAACATAACTTTGCAACCTGGTTCCACTTTGCTTTCCTTGGCGAGGGCATTGCGAGGCGGAGCAAACAGAATTTCGTACGGTAAGCACTTGTCATAGCCATACAAAGCGAAATGAGGTGTCTCACCGATCGAGCTGTTGAGGGAGGAATTTAATGTACACTGAACATCTGGAATAGCCTCATCCCATGTAGTACAACTTGGGTTAACGGTTACCCTGAGCACCTCCAGGACTTTGCGATTTGTACGTTCAGCAAGACCATTGCTCGCAGGGTGGCGTGTAGCTACTGGTGCTTGGCGATTGTTAAATCTGGAGCAAAGATCCTGCATTATGGCGTTTATGAACTCAGACCCATGACGAAGGACACGTGGGCAGGTATGATGGAGAACCACATGCTCACGGAAAGCATTAGCAACAGTCTCGGCAGTTTTATCAGGAATGGGTACTAATTCACTGTACCGCGTCAAGTTATCTACCATTACAAGCAGGTGCTTATTTCCCTTCTCCGAAGTCGAGAAGTTCGTCAACAGGTCGACAGAAGCTCTCTCCTAGGACTCCTTTGTAATGGGATACTTTAGAATGGGGTTAGGACCTTTAACGGTACCCTTGTGCTGTAGGCAAACAACACACTGGTGTACAATCTTGGCAATGTCTGCTGCCATTTTAGGCCAGAAATATTTCATTCGTGCTTGTTTGATTTCTGCGGTCCTTCCCGGGGTGCGCTACACCTGGGACTTCATGGATCAACCTAAGAGTAGCTGGTATCATGGACTCTGGTATCACCAGTTGGTATACGGTTCTGCCGGGGTCCACCAGCTGTGCAACACGGCACAGTACTTCCTGGTTGACCACCAAATCCTTCATTGGAACGGGAGACTTGACCTGTAAGTCAATGCCCTCCTTGGTCAGGAAACGAAGGACTGGAGACCACACAGGGTCCTGTCGTTGGGCTCTCTCAAGATCCTCAACAGAGAACGAGTTGTCGACACTCAAGAATGCTATATGCCTCGACAGGGCATCAGCTACAACATTTTGCTTACCTGCGACATAGCAAATTTCAGGGTTGTAGTCATTGAACGTGAGCGACCACCGAGCATGCTTTCCCGAGAGGTTCTTATTAGCAAAAAGGGCCAATAAAGGTAGATGATCTGTGTAAATCTTGATGGGATAATGTTAGATGATATCCCAAAAATGTCTCAAGGCCCATACAATGGCATTGTCACTGAGTAATTGACTTCCGCTTTAGTAAGTACACGGCTAGCATAGGCAACAGGCTGTTGCTTACCATTAGATTCCTGTGACAAAACTGCACCAATGCCAACTTTGCTGGCATCAGTCGTCAAGGTAAATGCCTCGGTGAAATCAGGGAATCTAAGGACTGGGGCTGATGTTAACTTGTTCTTGAGAGTGAAAAAAGCTCGTTCTTGATCACAAGTCCAGGGGTGTCAGGGGACAGTGTCACGGGTGCAGCAATGGTGGAGAAACCTGTGATAAAGGTGTGGTAGAAACCCACCAGGCCTATGAAGGACCGGACTGCATCCACTGTCATGTGTCTGGGGAATTTCTGCATGGCTGAGATTTTAGACTTGTCCGTCTTTATGCCATTCTGAGTCACTATGTGACCCAGAAATTTTATTTCCTTCCGGAGGAAATGACATTTGGCGAGCTTTACCTAAGGTTTGCCTGAGCTAGCTTGTCCAGTACCCTGTCAAGTTTCTCGAGATGTGTTGGGACATCTTGCGACGTAACTATGAGATCATCTAGGTAGACCATGAGCGTGCCACCTTGGAGGGTACGGAAAATTGTCGTCATCAAACTACTAAACGTGATTGGGCTTCCGCGCAAGCCGAAGGGCATCCTCCTGAACTGATAATGACCAGTTGGTGTAGAAAAAGCTGTCAACTCTTTGCTCTCATCATCGAGGGGGATCTGCCAGAACCCTTGAAGAAGATCAAGAGTTGAAAAGACCTTATTATCACCGATGTTCTGCAACAGGTCATTCAGAACTGGCAACGGAAAGCGGTCTGGGATCGTACACGCATTCAGTTTCCTGTAATCGATAACAGGGTGCCAGGTTCTGTCTTTCTTGGGGACCAGAATGAGAGGAGCGTTCCACGGGGAAGTGGATTCCTCAATAACTCCATCATGGAGCATCTATGTAATGAGTTCTTCAGCAAAGAAACTTTGTGCATGTGGCAGGTGGTTCGCAGGTACATAAATGGGTTTAGTACCTTTGTCAAGCGGAATATGGTGAGAGATCAGTGGGGTCAAACCCAGTGGCTCACCATCTAGCGCGACTGCAGAACGTGCACGATTGAGAACCTGGAGAAGTTTTGGGACCTCTTCAGGATAGTCTGTCACAGCTAGACCATCTTCCTGCACTGGCCGGGTGTTGGACGAGTCAGCAGCAGACTCACCTGTGAGAACTGCACTCACAAGGAAGTCAGCTGGGGCATCACCCTCCACTCTCACCGGGAGAGGGAATCTGACAAGATCGACAAGTGAGGTATTCTTCCGAAGGGGAAATTCTCGACTCTGCATGTTGACAACAAGGACTTGCAACCTACCACATTGCACTGTATGCAAGGATGGTTCAAGGGAGAGGCCCTTGACTCGGCATGTGTCGTTGTCAACCAGCACATGGTCTCCTTCAAAAGCTCTGCTCACGTACACCATAACAGGAGTGAGCGAGTTAGCTGACAAAGTGACGTCATACTTTGTACAAGCAGTAACTCTGCTCGCTGATGCCATGACACGAGTCAGACAGTCGCCTGCCAACAGGGATACTGCTGCTTGACAGCACACGGAGAACAAAAACATTTACTGCAGTACTAGAACGTGCTAAAAACAAACTTAGGTGAAACTATGAACTGATACAAGGACGTTTTACTGTAACTATGCACTGGGGAAAATCAAGAACTGGTGATAAACTGGGAATGTAACAGCAAGGGAAAGAAAAATTTAACTGGGCAACACAAAAAAAACTGCACTGGCTGAGGGTATGTAGACGTTGAGGAGTTGTAGACACAATGATGAGTCACGAACTGCTGTAGATGGCATGGGGGCTGAACTGGGCTGGCTTAGGGGCTAAGCCAACTGGGTCCCCACGTGGCTAAGCTGGCTAAGCATGGAGCCACGCAAAGTCAACACACTAAAACGACCTTACCTTTACTTCTTGTAGCTGAGAAGGGGGTAGGGACGCTGTAGGAGGCAGGAGACGGGTGCTGGAGAGTGTTGAAGGGCTGAAGAAAGGGCATTGAGGTGAACACATGACTTCTAAGGCCGGAGATGACGCCGTGACGCCTATGTCCAGATTTTGTGGGAAAAAATCTAGGACGAAGATCTATCTCAGGCCCTGTCAAGATGCTGGGAGTAACAGATAACTCTTTAGGCAAGTTGGTGCGTTGGATGATGATGGATGATGTTGACTGGCATCGACCGATAGTTCATTTTTCGTGCCATGCTGGTGCTGCCACCTATAGGTCTATGCCACTTCAGTATGCCCAAGCTTGCCTCTCTCTCACTTCCTGGCTCACCGACTTGAGAGGTACAAGTGCTCCCCTTCACAGAGGCCTGGCTATCGGTCATTCCCTCACATTGCCCACTGTGTACTCACTCCTACCCAATTAAAGCCAAACTAGTCCACGGCCATATCATTGCTACCTACGCTACCTCCATCGGCACTAAACTGTTGTTCAACAGCAAGAACAGTAATAACAGTGGTGGCAGCGGTGGGATGACGCAAAAAATGAACTAAGTTGGCAGACAGCATAGACTATATGTGCTGACAGCTCACCTACATAGGAGCCTTAATTCCTGCAATATTCTGTCAACATTAGTGACCTGCCTGCACCTCAGAATTTCCTGTTTCCAAGGGGGTGTGAATTCCCTAGACTAACTATGCAGTAATGGGCACTAGCTTCTAGACTGACAAGAGACGCCAGTACGTACTGGTCATGAACTGCTGGCTGCTCAAAGAGCCCACAGCTCAACTCACTCACAATTTTCCCCAGAAACTGGCCAGAATCAAGTAGAAAAAGGGAGGTCTCGTCTTACTGTATGGGCCTGACAGAGGAGGACATCTATGGTATGTCGAGGTGCCTCCACCAGATTTCCTCAGGTCTAGTATACGAAGACACATGGGGGCACCACCTGCTGATCATGGCACTTGCTGTTCCGATGGTGTCCAGTCTTAGAAGAAAGAGCACTGCAGTCTCAAGCTCGTGCCCCAGTATTCAAACTTGGGCTGCCAGTTCTCCCTGGCTAACAACCTAGCGTTTGCCTACAATATTGGCCTATTTACTACCTACGTTAAGGTCTACATTATTATTATCTACAGTTGCCTCAATAGTCCTAATATTAGTTCACTAACAGTACAAACTACCTACTTCTTCCCTGAATGGTAAATCTATCAATTAAGAAGTACCTTCCAACCCCCTTCACCAACCCGGGTGTGTGTGTGTGTTTTGGGTGGGTTTAAGGGCTACCCAACTCAGCCGTTCCATAACAGCCTGATGGGATCTTTGTACAGCGTATCTGCCCTGTTGAACTTTTAATACCGAATAAATTTCCACATCATCCTCGCCTATTGCTTTGATGATATTTTCAATTTCCTGTTTCTCTTCCTGCTGTCTTTCATTGTGTGCCTTCCCCTCACTCTTCTGAAGCCCATGAATAAACACTGACTTCTCCCTCTCCTTCTCCCATTGCTTTTTCCTCTGTGTCTCTGGATCCCATTTGTACATGGCTGTTGTCTCTCTCATTTTTTTCCTGTAACTCTTGGTGATATGGTCGGGCCTCTGCATTGGACCTATTCCCCTCTCCACCTTCTCCCTTCTCCTTTATTGTTACTGCTGTTCCCAACAGCTCTCCTGCTTCATTCCTTGGCCCTGCTTGGTGCACTAATAGGGCCGTAGCATAACTCATGACTCCCTCCTTTCTGTTGGGGTCCTCGTTCAGCAGGGGTGTACCTGCTTCAGATGCTATGTCTCCTCTGGGCAATAGTTCTGTAACTTGCTTCAGCCTGTTTACCTCATATTCTAGGGCCCGTATCCTGGCTTCTGCAGCTTCGGCTTGTGGCTCCAATTTCTTATTCTCTGCCTTTATCCTCTTCTCCATTTTTGCAGAAAGCTTACCTAATTTCCTCTCCCACCTTTGTTTACATTGCTCTTACATGGAAGAGCAATGTAAAAGTCCAAGTCGAAGGATCCCTTAGCCTTCGACCTCCTCTCTGGGCCACCAAGTCTTTTTTATAGGTTAGGTGTTTTAATGTGTGTACTCGCCTAGTTGTACTCACCTAGTTGTGGTTGCATGGGTCGAATCACAGCTCCTGGCCCCGCCTCTTCACCTGGCCGCTACCCGGTCACTCTTCCTGCTCCATGAGCGTGCATGTGTGTGTGTGCGTGTGTGTGGGGGTCGGGGAGATTGCAAGCCGGAGAGAGATGGGGAGAAGGAGGGAGGGGGACAGAGTGATGGAGAGGTGGAGATAGAGAGGGACGGGGGGTAGAGTGTGTGTATGTGTGTGTGTGTATGAAATAGGCAGGAAGAGAGTGGTAGAGAGGGAGAGAGAGAGGTAGAGAGAAAGAGGGGTAGAGGAGGTGGGAGTGGGGAGCTGTAAGGGAGAGAGAGATGGAGAGAGGGAGAGAGGGTGACAGGGAGAGTGATGGGGGTGGATGAGTGAGAAGGGGGCTAGAGGGAAAGAAAGGGGGGAAGGGAGGGAGGGAGGGATAGAGAGAGAGAGAG
Source organism: Cherax quadricarinatus (assembly GCF_038502225.1). NCBI lineage: Eukaryota > Metazoa > Arthropoda > Malacostraca > Decapoda > Parastacidae > Cherax > Cherax quadricarinatus. The sequence continues at coordinate 20,692,317 of NC_091365.1, read as the reverse complement.
AAAAGAGAGAGAGAGAAAGAGAGAAAGAGAAAGAGAGAGAGAGAGAGAGAGAGAGAGACAGAGAGAGAGAGAGAGAGAGAGAGAGAGAGAGAGAGAGAGAGAGAGAGAGAGAGAGAGAGAGAGAGAGAGAGAGAGGGAGAGAGAGAGAGAGAGAGAGAGAGAGAGAGAGAGAGAGAGAGAGAGAGAGAGAGAGAGAGAGAGAGAGAGAGAGAGAGAGAGAGAGAGAGAGAGAGAGAGAGGTGTAGGAAAAATGATTAAGTAGGATTCTATCAAATCACAATGAGGCGTCAATTAGCCTGCGTGCTTGTATATGTGTGCATGTATATGTATATGTTTGCTTGTGTGAGCTTTAGTTTCGGGTTTAAGTGCGTGCGTGTGTGTTTTGCGTGCATATGTGTGTGTTTTGTGCGCGTATGGGCACTCAGAACGTTTGTATGGTCGGCGAGTACATGTGGTTCTCTGGCCTGACTTCGACCTGATGCTGACTCAGCCGGCTACACGCAAGTTCCTTTAATGTTTCTCCTTTTCCTGGAATACCTACTTCCTAGATTCCTATCTACCTAATGTGTGTACTCACCTATACGTACTCACCTATATGTGGTTGCAGGGGTCGAGTCATAGCTCCTGGCCCCGCCTCGTCACTGGTCGATACTAATTCACTCTCTCCCTGCTCCATGAACTTTGTCATACCTTTTCTTAAAGTTATGTATGGAACTTGCTTCTACTACTTCACTCTCCAGATTATTCCTCTTCCTGACAACTCTAAGGCTGAAGAAATACTTTCTAACATCCCTATGACTCATCTGGGTTTTCAGCTTCCAATTGTGTCCCCTTGTTCCTATATCCCACCTCTGAAACATTCGAGCCCTGTCCACCTTCTCAATTCCTCTCAGTATTTTATACGTTATTATCATGTCCCCCCATCCCTCCTAACCTCTACTGTCATCAGGTTTGATCCCTTAACCTCTCCTCATAAGACATACCCGTCAGTTCCAGGACTAATCGTGTTGCAAATTTTTTCGCTGTCTCCAATTTCCTGGCGTATTTGACTGGCGTTGATTATTCCAGTATAGGCCTTACATACACGGTGTACATTGTCGTGAATGACTCCTTTCTTAGATGTCTAAATGCCAATCTCAGGTTTGCCAATCTCCAGTATGCTGCAGCTGTTATTTAATTGATGTGAGCCTCAAGGGACATGTTCATTATAATGTTTACTCCAAGATCCTTTTCTTTAAGTGACGTTTTCAGCTATTGATTTTCTAACCTGTACTCCGTCTACGGTCTTCTGTGTCCTTTCCCAATCTTCATGACCTTACAGGAGCCATTTGTTGGACCAGGCTTGTAGTCTATCCAGATCCCATTCTAATCTTAACTGATCCCTGCCCGCTTGTATTCGCCTCATCAGTTTCATATCAACAGCGAACAGTGACACTTCTGAATCTATTCGTTCTACGATGTCATTCACGTATACAAGAAACAGCATCGGACCTATGACTGACCCTTGTGGAACCCCACTGGACACGTGCACCCACTCTGACACTTCAACATGTACGAACACTCGTTGTTTCCTTCCTGTCAGGTATTCCCTGATCCATTGCAGTACATTCCCTATTATTCCTGCCTGCTCCTCTAATTTTTGCACCAGTCTTTTGTGTCGCACTGTGTCAAAAGCCTTCTTGCGGTCCAAAAGATACAATCTACCCATCCCTCTCTCTACTGTCTTACTTCTGTTACCTTATTGTAGAACTTAAGTAGATTTGTGACACAGGATTTCCCATCTCTGCAGCAGTGCTGATTGTCATGTATGAGTTCAATCTTTTCAATGTGTTCCACTACACTTCTCCTGATAATCTTGTCAATGACTTTATATACAAGTCAGTGACACTGGTCTGTAGTTTAACGCTGCCTGTCTGTCTCCTTTCTTAAAAACTGGAACTACATTTGCTACCTTCTACGCCTCAGGCAGCTGTCCAGTTTCGATAGACTTACTGAAGATTGCCGCTAGCGGCACACACAGTTCCTCTTCTCCTTCTATCAGTATCCATGGAGATATGTTATCTGGTCCCACCGCCTTTGAGGTATCAGATTCACTTACCAGTTTCTTCACCTCTACATTGGTTTTTGTATTGTGTCCAGCACCTGCTGGTGCACCCTACCTCCACTGTTTGCTGGAAGCATTCCTGTCTCTATTGTAAATACTTCTCTGAATCTTGTGTTTAGAGAAGCCACTCTTTGTGTGCTCCCCTACTTCTTTCCTCAGCCGGATTACTTGGTCCCTGACTGTTGTTTTTCTCCTAATTTGACTGTATAATATCTTTGGTTCAGATTGGCTTTTGATGCTATGTCGTTCTTGTATTGCCTCTGTGCCTCTCTCCTTATTCCTGCATATTCGTTTCTGGTTCGTCTACTCAACTCCTTGTTTTCTTGAGTCCTTTGCCTTCTACACCTTTTCCATGCTCTAGCTCACCTGGCTTTGGCCACTCTACACCTCCAGTTAAACCATGGGCTCACTATGCTCTTACCATATTTTCTGTCACTCTTTGGTATGAACTTCTCTGCCTCCCTGCACTTTGTGTTCACTAGTTCCATCATTTCATTTACTATTTTCCCACTAGTTCTCCTTCCTACTGCACTTCATGCAGGAAATTTCTCATTTCTATGTAGTTCCCTTTGTTAAAGTTCGGCTTCTCTTGTTCTCATGCTGCTGCATTCTCCACTGTTAACTCTACAAGATATTCAAAACTCAGAACATCATAATCATTAGCGCCAAGGGGTCTTTCTTGTGTGATATCCTTTATGCTTGAATTATTCAAAGTAAATATGAAATCCAGCCTTGCTGCAACATCCTCTCCTCTTTCTCTGGTCATATCCTTAACATGTTGGTGCATGAAGTTCTCCAATACAGTCTCCAACATCTTAGCCCTCCATGTTTCTGGTCCCCCATGTGGCTCTAGGTTTTCCCAGTCAATCTCTTTATGATTGAAATCCCCCATTAAAAGTAATTTTGTCCTACCCACATGAGCCCTCCTGGCCACTTCAGCTAGTGTATCCACGATTGCTCTATTGCTCACATCATACTCTTTTCTTGTCCTCCTGCTGTTCAGTGGTGGGTTATACATCGCTGCTATCATCACCTTTGGAGCCCCAGTCTGAAATGTTCCTACAATGAAGTCGTCTGTTTCCCTTCTGTCCATTCCTCCCATTTCCACAAAGCTCCACTGGTTTTTGATGAGGAGTGCTAGTCCTCTCCCTCTGTTCTCTCTGTCTTTCCTCATAATCTGATATCCAGGTGGAAAGATTGCTTCTGTTATCATCCCTGTAAGTTTGTCTTTGTTAGTGCTATGATGTCAGGTGATGCATCAATGAGGCGTTCTTGCCACTCTTCACTCATATTTGTTATTTCATCTGCATTGGTGTACCATACCTTTAGCTTCCTGTCCCTTATTGTATTTTGGGAGATGGAAGAGGAAGGTGCAGGCTGGGAGGGTGGGAGGCAGGGCAGAATATTATGGGAGGCTGCTGTGATCGTGGAATTAGGGCTTAGGGTGGTGGTGGCTATGGAGTGAGATTTGTTTCTGTTTACTGTGTTTGGTTGATATGTGGTGACAGGGGTTGAGAGGTTTCTGTAAGCATTTGTGTTTAACGTTTCCCCAAAGGCTGAGCTTTCCTGTCTGTTGTTGCCTGTCCTGTCTCTCTTTCCTTCCACTGGTTTTGTCTTGCTCTCACTTTCAGTTCCCTTTCCTTTCTTGTTCTGTCTCGATTGAGGTACACTTTTTGATAATCGGGAAAGTCCTTTAACAGTGGTTTTTGTTGTAGTATCCTGTTCAGTACCACATCTGTCTTGAATTTCAATTTGATTAGTCGAATTTTTTTTCCTCGGATACCCCCCAAGTCTGTGAAAATTTTCTACCTGAGACATGTCCCTCTCTCCTGCGATTGCAATGATGTTCTTAATCTCTGTTTTCTCCCAATGCTTTCTTTCATCATAGGTCTGCCCTTCAGCCTCCTGAAGCCCATGAATAATTACTGATCTCTCCCTCTCTTCTTCCCATTTCTTTTCCCTCCGTATCCCTGGATCTGGTTTAAACATCTCCTTTTCTGCTTCACTTATCATCTCCCAGACACCATGATGGCCTGATATTACTTCTGCAAAAGACTGCTTAGCTCCATTCCCTCCTTCAGTCCCCTCGCTGCCTGCTGATGTTCCCATTTTGGTCATCTTGCTCCTTTCGGACCTCATCTTTATATCCTGCTTCAGCACATCCATTTCTTCCTCCAGTCTCTGTATCTTTGCCTCAGTTACTACAGCTCATGATTCCCACTTCTTGCTCTATGCAGATATTTGCTCTAACATGTTATTGCAAAGCTCGTTTAACCTTTTCTCCCATTGTTGTTCCATTTTGTTCTTGAGCCGTTCTACCCATTCTTCCTTTTCCGACCAGCTATCATCGGTTCCCTTGCCTTTACGTCCTCCCTTTTGAGAGCCCATTTTGTTTTTATCCTGTTGGGATGTTCTAGCTGCTTCAGCTTATCGTAAAAATGTGTGTGTGTGGAGGGAGGATTTATGAGCTAATGTGTTAGGTTAGGTTTGTTTGTGTATGTGTGTGTGTGTGTGTGTGTGTGTGTGTGTGTGTGTGTGTGTGTACTCACCTATTTGTAATTGCAGGGGTCGAATCATAGCTCCTGGCCCCGCCTCTTCACTGATTGCTACTGGTCCTCTCTCACCCTGCTCCATGAGCTTTATCAAACCTCGTCTTAAAACTATGTATGGTTCCCGCCTTCACTATGTCACTTTCTTGGCTATTCCACGGCCTGACAACTCTATGACTGAAGAAATACTTCCTAACATCCCTTTGACTCATCTGAGTCTTCAACTTCCAATTGTGACCTCTTGTTTCTGTCTTTGTGTGTGTGTGTGTGTGTGTGTGAGTGTGTGTGTGTGTGTGTGTGTGTGTGTGTGTGTGTGTGTGTGTGTGTGTGTGTGTGTGTTACCATTACTGCTAACGCCTGTGTGATGCAGATGTCTGCGCTTGATGGAAAACTGCTGATGTGGTTGAGACGACGACAAGTTCCGGTGATAATATCTGCTGTTCTCGTCCTGGTCTGTGTGTCGCTGTACCATCAAAACCACCACTATTATAGTAAGTAGTCGTCCTGGTCTGTGTGTCGCTGTACCATCAAAACCACCACTATTATAGTAAGTAGTCGTCCTGGTCTGTGTGTCGCTGTACCATCAAAACCACCACTATTATAGTAAGTAGTCGTCCTGATCTGTGTGTCACTCTACCATCAAAACCAGCGTTAGTACAGAAAGTTGTCGTCCTGGTAAGTGTGTCGCTGTACCATCAAAACTACCATTACTATAGTAAGTTGTCGTCCTGGTCAATGTGTCACTCTACCGGATCAGCCGGGCTGTGGTTCGTACGTTGGACAACGTGCGGCGAACAGCAACAGCCTGGTTAATCAGGCCCTGATCCACTGGGAGGCCTGGTCGTGGACCGGGCCGCGGAGGCGTCGATCCCCGGAACACCCTCCAGGTAGACTCCAGGTAGTACCATCAAAACCACAATTAATACAGCAAATTATCATCCTGGTCAGTGTGTCGTTCTACCATCACAACCACCATTACTAAACTCAGTAGTCGTCCTGGTCAGTGTGTCGTTCTACCATCACAACCACCATTACTAAACTCAGTAGTCGTCCTGGTCAGTGTGTCGTTCTACCATCACAACCACCACTACTAAACTCAGTAGTCGTCCTGGTCAGTGTGTCGTTCTACCATCACAACCACCATTACTAAACTCAGTAGTCGTCCTGGTCAGTGTGTCGTTCTACCATCACAACCACCATTACTAAACTCAGTAGTCGTCCTGGTCAGTGTGTCGTTCTACCATCACAACCACCATTACTAAACTCAGTAGTCGTCCTGGTCAGTGTGTCGTTCTACCATCACAACCACCATTACTAAACTCAGTAGTCGTCCTGGTCAGTGTGTCGTTCTACCATCACAACCACCATTACTAAACTCAGTAGTCGTCCTGGTCAGTGTGTCGTTCTACCATCACAACCACCATTACTAAACTCAGTAGTCGTCCTGGTCAGTGTGTCGTTCTACCATCACAACCACCATTACCAAACTCAGTAGTCGTCCTGGTCAGTGTGTCGTTCTACCATCACAACCACCATTACTAAACTCAGTAGTCGTCCTGGTCAGTGTGTCGTTCTACCATCACAACCACCATTACTAAACTCAGTAGTCGTCCTGGTCAGTGTGTCGTTCTACCATCACAACCACCATTACTAAACTCAGTAGTCGTCCTGGTCAGTGTGTCGTTCTACCATCACAACCACCATTACTAAACTCAGTAGTCGTCCTGGTCAGTGTGTCGTTCTACCATCACAACCACCATTACTAAACTCAGTAGTCGTCCTGGTCAGTGTGTCGTTCTACCATCACAACCACCATTACTAAACTCAGTAGTCGTCCTGGTCAGTGTGTCGTTCTACCATCACAACCACCATTATTAAACTCAGTAGTCGTCCTGGTCAGTGTGTCGTTCTACCATCACAACCACCATTACTAAACTCAGTAGTCGTCCTGGTCAGTGTGTCGTTCTACCATCACAACCACCATTACTAAACTCAGTAGTCGTCCTGGTCAGTGTGTCGTTCTACCATCACAATCACCATTACTAAACTCAGTAGTCGTCCTGGTCAGTGTGTCGTTCTACCATCACAACCACCATTACTAAACTCAGTAGTCGTCCTGGTCAGTGTGTCGTTCTACCATCACAACCACCATTACTAAACTCAGTAGTCGTCCTGGTCAGTGTGTCGTTCTACCATCACAACCACCATTACTAAACTCAGTAGTCGTCCTGGTCAGTGTGTCGTTCTACCATCACAATCACCATTACTATAGTAATGTAAATTATTTCCGCAGTTCCCTATTTCTTAAAGCTAATTTGACTAAACTATAAAGTTAAGTAACTGGTGCGTACAAGCTGCCACCGCTACAAGAAGTGATCGTCTCCGTCTGTCTAATATTAAAATTACCACATTAACTATGGAGTAGTCTTCCTGGTGTGTCTCTGGAGAAGAAAAACTACAACTGCTACAGTAAGTGAAGCACCAACTACAACTGCTACAGTAAGTGAAGTACCAACTACAACTGCTACAGCAAGTGAAGCACCAACTACAACTGCTACAGTAAGTGAAGTACCAACTACAACTGCTACAGTAAGTGAAGCACCAACTACAACTGCTACAGTAAGTGAAGCACCAACTACAACTGCTACAGTAAGTGAAGCACCAACTACAACTGCTACAGTAAGTGAAGTACCAACTACAACTGCTACAGTAAGTGAAGCACCAACTACAACTGCTACAGTAAGTGACCATCCTTGTGTGTGTGTCACCTTGCATTAAAACTACAAGTACTACAGTAACGTCTATGTGATGCAGAAAATGATGATTACTACAATATATAATGTAGGAAGCACTGACTTCTACAATATGTGGAGCAGGAGGAACTGACTACAACCGTAAGTGGTGCAGGAAACACTGACTACTACAGTAAGTGGTGTAGGAAACACTGACTACTACAGTAAGTGGTGTAGGAAGCACTGACTACTACAGTAAGTGGTGTAGGAAACACTGACTACTACAGTAAGTGGTGTAGGAAGCACTGACTACTACAGTAAGTGGTGTAGGAAGCACTGACTACTACAGTAAGTGGTGTAGGAAGCACTGACTACTACAGTAAGTGGTGTAGGAAGCACTGACTACTACAGTAAGTGGTGTAGGAAGCACTGACTACTACAGTAAGTGATGTAGGAAGCACTGACTACTACAGTAAGTGATGTAGGAAGCACTGACTACTACAGTAAGTGGTGTAGGCAGCACTGACTACTACAGTAAGTGGTGTAGGAAGCACTGACTACTACAGTAAGTGATGTAGGAAGCACTGACTACTGCAGTAAGTGATGTAGGAAGCACTGACTACTACAGTAAGTGATGTAGGAAGCACTGACTACTACAGTAAGTGGTGTAGGAAGCACTGACTACTACAGTAAGTGAAGTAGGAAGCACTGACTACTACAGTAAGTGATGTAGGAAGCACTGACTACTGCAGTAAGTGGTGTAGGAAGCACAGACTTCTACAGTAAGAACATAAGAACATAAGAAAAGAGGAACACTGCAGGAGGCCTGTTGGCCCATACTAGGCAGGTCCTTTACAATTCATCCCACTAACAAAACATTTGCCCAACCCAATTTTCAATGCCACCCAAGAAATAAGCTCTGATGTGCAAGTCCCACTCAAATCCAACCCTTCCCACTCATGTACTTATCCAACCTAAATTTGAAACTACCCAAAGTTCTAGCCTCAATAACCCAACTAGGTAGACTGTTCCACTCATCAACTACCCTATTTCCAAACTAATACTTTCCTATGTCCTTTCTAAATCTAAACTTATCTAATTTAAATCCATTACTGCGGGTTCTCTCTTGGAGAGACATCCTCAAGACCTTATTAATATCCCCTTTATTAATACCTATCTTCCACTTATACACTTCGATCAGGTCTCCCCTCATTCTTCGTCTAACAAGTGAATGTAACTTAAGAGTCTTCAATCTTTCTTCATAAGGAAGATTTCTAATGCTATGTATTAATTTAGTCATCCTACGCTGAATGTTTTCTAACGAATTTATGTCCATTCTGTAATATGGAGACCAGAACTGAGCTGCATAATCTAGGTGAGGCCTTACTAATGATGTATAAAGCTGCAGTATGACCTCTGGACTTCTGTTGCTTACACTTCTTGATATAAATCCCAGTAATCTATTTGCCTTATTACGTACGCTTAGGCATTGCTGTCTTGGTTTAAGGTTGCTGCTTACCATAACCCCCAAGTCCTTTTCGCAATCTGTATGGCTAAGTTCTACATTATTTAACTTGTGATGAATGGTTTGAAAAACCGACAAGTTGGAGATTGAGACACTTATGCAGCATATGGGAATCTTTATTCAGTGGCGAAACGTTTCCTGAATAAAGATTCCCATATTCTGCATAAGTGTCTCAATCTTCATCATTTAACTTATAAGTACTAGGGTTATGGGCACTCCCAGGCTTCAGAACCTTGCATTTATCTACACTGAACTGCATCTGCCACTTTTCTGACCAAGAATAGAGTTTGTTTAAATCCTCCTGAAGTTCCATAACATCTACGTTTGAATCAATTATCCTACCTATCTTTGTGTCATCGGCGACTTTGCTCATATCACTAGTAATTCCCTCATCAAGAACATTGATATATATTATAAACAACAACGGGCCCAAGACTGATCCCTGTGGAACGCCACTTGTTACAGATCCCCACTCGGATTTAACCCCATTTATGGACACTCTCTGCTTCCTGTCAGTGAGCCATGACTCGATCCACGAGAGCACCCTTCCCCCAATGCCATGAGCTGCCACTTTCTTTAACAGTCTGTGGTGCGGAACTCTATCAAAAGCCTTACTAAAATCTAAGTAAATAATATCAAATTCTTTATCGTGGTCAACAGCCTCAAAAGCTTTACTTTAGAAAGTTAATAAATTAGTTAGACAAGACCGGCCTCTTGTGAATCCATGCTGAGTATCATTAATCAAGCTATGCTTATCGAGATGGCTTCTTATAATCTCAGCTATAATTGACTCTAGTAATTTGCCTACAATTGAGGTCAGGCTTATTGGGCGGTAATTTGACGGCAACGACTTGTCCCCTGTTTTAAAAATAGGAATTACATTAGCCATCTTCCACATATAAGACACTACACCTGTTTGAAGAGATAAATTAAAAATATTAGTTAATGGTTCACAGAGTTTCATTTTGCATTCCTTAAGAACCCTTGAAAAAACCTCATCAGGACTCGGCGACTTATTTTGCATCAGTATGTCTATCTGCTTCACAACCATTTCACTAGTGACTGTGATGTTACATAATTTATCTTCTTCTAGCCCACTATAAAAATTAATTACTGGAATATTGTTAGTGTCTTCCTGTGTAAAAACTGAGAGAAAATAATTATTAAAAATCGAGCACATTTCATTCTCTTTGTCAGTAAGGTGCCCATAGTTATTTTTAAGGGGACCTATCTTATCTCTAACTTTTGTTCTATAGACCTGGAAAAAACTTTTTGGGTTAGTTTTAGAATCCCTAGCAACTTTAATTTCGAAGATTAATCTTCAACTTGTCGGTTTTTCAAACCAATCATCACAACTTTAATTTCATAGTCCCTTTTAGCTTTTCTTATCCCCTTTTTAATGTCCCTCTTAATGTCAATATACTGATTCATAAGATGACCCTCACCTCTTTTGATACGCCTATAAAGTCCTTTCGTATGCCCTAGTAGATATTTGAGCCTATTATTCATCCATTTTGGGACATTTCTATTTGATCTAATTTCTTTATATGGGATAAACGTTCTTTGAGCAGCATGTATAGTGTTCAGAAAACTGTCATATTGATAGCTCACTTCGTTACCCCAGTCAACAGATGATAAGTGTTCTCTAAGCCCATCGTAATCTGCTAAGCGAAAATCTGGGACTGTTACTGAGTTATCGCTACTATCGTACTTCCATTCAATGCTAAATGTAATTGATTTGTGGTCGCTAGCACCCAGTTCCTCTGAAATTTCTAAATTATTAACAAGGGATTCATTGTTTGCCACAACTAAGTCAAGCAGGTTATTTCCCCTTGTAGGTTCTGTCACAAACTGCTTCAAAAAACAATCTTGAACTACTTCTAAGAAGTTGCATGATTCTAAATTCCCAGTCAAGAAATTCCAATCAATATGACTAAAGTTAAAGTCTCCTAGAATTACTACATTATCGTGCCTTGTGGCCTTAACAATTTCCTCCCATAGTAGTCTCCCTTGGTCCCTATCTAAGTTTGGGGGACGGTATATCACTCCTAAAATCAGTTTTTCATGCCCCTCTGAAAATTCTATCCAAACAGACTCTGTATGTGTTGCTTCAGATTTAATACCCGTTTTTATGCAACAGTTCAAGCGATCTCCGACATACAATGCCACCCCACACCCCTTCCCGATACTTCTATCTACTTGGAACAATTTAAAACCCTGAATATGACATTCTGCAGGCATGTCCTGACTTTTGAATTAAACCACGTCTCAGTTAAGGCAAATACATCAATGTTACCTGCACTAGCAACTAATCTCAACTCGTCCATCTCATTCCTAGCACTACGGCAATTAGCATAATAAACATTGAAAGACTCTCCTTTCTCTTTACCTTTCCTGCTCATTTCTGTTTTTCTACTAATCCTATTACTGTCCTTATCACCCAAAGTCCCTGGCTTTTCAATATCTACCTCGTTCTGCTTATTACTAGTTCCCCCATAACTCGTAATATTACTACACTGGGATTTCACTGTTTTCCTGCCAAAACCCATACCACTAACTATTCCTAGTTTAAAGTCCTAACAGCTCCCTCTACTGCAGTTGCCAGTGCTACCACCCCAGGCCTAGATAAGTGAACCCCATCCCTGGCATACATGTCATTTCTGCCATAGAAGAGGTCCCAGTTGTCAATGAATGTTTCCGCATTTTCCTTACAGTATTTGTCCAGCCAGCAATTGACACCAATTGCCCTGGACAACCATTCATTTCCAACTCCCATCCTTGGCAAAATACCACATATGACAGGGTTCCCACCCTTACTCCTAATTATTTCTATTGCTAACCTATACCTGCTAATCAGGTCTTCACTCCTACGTCTGCCAACATCGTTGCCTCCAGCACTGAGACAGATAATAGGATTGCTCCCATTACCTCTCATGATGTCATCCAGACGGCTAACAATATCCTCCATCCCAGCCCCAGGAAAGCAAACTCTCTGTCTCCTACTCCTGTCCTTCAAGCAGAACGCCCTATCCATATACCTAACTTGGCTATCCCCAACAACAGCAATATTCTTACCTTCCTTGGTGTCGTTCGTCGTGATGTTCCAAGTAGTCGACTCACATTCGTCGGGTAGCACTGGGAATGTATTAGATGTTTCCACAACAGTTTCCACGGCAGTCTCTTTCTTCTTCATCGTTTCTACCTTTCCATTCGTCTTCTTGATCGTCAACTTCGTTCTCTGCTGTCCAGCCACTGACCAGTTTCCCTTCTTGACCTGAGGACTCAAAACAGGAGGACTACTACGAATCTTCTTGTTTTCCTCGGTCAGTCGCCGAATCTCCATTTTCGCCATCCTCAATTCTTCCTTAAGCTGTTGGTAAAGTTGCTCGATGGAGGGCATCTTGCTTCAATTCGTAGAGAGCGCGCAAACAGGTCTTCACAGAGCTAAGTACACGTCACCACTGCGCAAAAGGGAACTCAATCAGGAATTACTGTGCAGGACGTCCGCCCGGCCCAATAGCAATGCGAAGGAAGTAGGAAGCACTGACTACTACAGTAAGTGGTGTAGGAAACACTGACTGCTACAGTAAGTGGTGTAGGAAACACTGACTACTACAGTAAGTGGTGTAGGAAACACTGACTACTACAGTAAGTGGTGTAGGAAACACTGACTACTACAGTAAGTGGTGTAGGAAACACTGACTACTACAGTAAGTGATGTGGGAAGCACTGACTTCTACAGTAAGTGATGTAGGAAGCACTGACTACTACAGTAAGTGGTGTAGGAAACACTGACTACTACAGTAAGTGGTGTAGGAAGCACTTGTCAGCATAGTTGCTGATCCCTGTATTCCCAGTATTATATAGCATAGCATATTAGTATCATCCATGTGCTTTAGATACGAGATCCCTTGTAGGCCTGTGGCTTTGTGTGACGTCACGGGATACAGATGTGTAGGCTTATACCTCTGCCCCGGCCTCACTCGGCGGCAGACCATCCAGGCGTAGACAGGCAAGGCACTGGGCTCCATCCCTCATCATCTGTCTGACAATATAGTTACCATCCTACAAGTGTGTCTACCTTCAACCTACGATATCTCCATTTAAGAACCCTTTACGATAAATGGTGGCATCGGAGGGCCTGTAATTCTGACGATTACAGCGATTTCTGGAGATAAAATTTTCGACCAGCAAGACGGCCATTTCGTGTCACTAGTAGGCCTACCGAGGTTCACCCCAGCTAGCTACCTCAAGTCAGCTACTCGCCCAAGTTCCTACCAGCTTCTACATTATTCACTGGTCAGTCTCCTTGTATTAGTGTTTATCTGCTTATTTGCATCACTCCCGAGGGGTTGACCCGAGTTTGCAAAATAAGCCAGTTTCCAGTCTCTGGTGGGGGAGTCAGAACAACGGAGTCCCAGTCGAGCCTAGTCTACTCCATCCAATTCCTTTGCCTGCCAAGCCAGCTTCCACCCCTGCTGTGCTCATCGTGTGAAGTTATCAAGCCATTCTGTGTGAAGGGTTAAGATAAGCCAGCTAGCAACTAACCCAGGTGTCTTACCCCAGTACTCAAGCAAGCCATGTGAGTAGTCTTCATCGCTTGTGATTCAAGCTCCAAGCATTCTGAGTGCTCTTTTTCATCCTTGTGGTGTTGTAGTATTTCGTGGGTTTATTTTAAGCCAGCCGGCTTAGAATTATCATCGCGGCAGTGTGGGTGTTCTCAGTGAGGCTTACGACGTTCAACCCATAAGCCCAGCCACTCACGATCACGTGTGTCTCACCATTGCCGGTCTCAGACCTGTTAACCCACAAACCCAACTACAGTCAGCCATTACACACTCACCTAACTTCTTCAGTGTTTTGGTGCACTGCTAAGGGTTGTAGCACCATATTTTAAGGACCACATAGGGGGTCAAGAGCTAGAGTGTGTTTGCGCCATCTTTATAAAGCCTCCTGTGTGTTTGTCTTCGCCGATTTAAGCGCAATTCTACGATCATCTGTGCAGAGGACAGCAGCAAGACCATATAAACAATCCATCAATCTCATTCTTCAAGTGTTTCAGCGATAATATTTTTTTTTTTAGAGACATTTGCGAGTGTTGAGACATTTCTTTGTGTTCCCAGTGATTTTTCTCTTAGTGACATTCAGTGACTCTTGATCAGACTCAGTGTTTATCATGTACTGATTGCATTAATTTCTTTTAATCTCCTTAATTCAGTGTTAATTTTCGTGCATTATTTTATATCTGTTGTGTTGTGTATCTTTTTATACACTTGAAGTAAGTACTTAGTGTTTTTCCTTTGTTGTGTGTGCAACATATGAGCAATATAGAACTTGTGTTTACACTTCAGAATCACCTTGTGTTCTCAGTATTCCAGTGAAGTATTTCAGTAAATTTTTCACCTCATATTCTGCATCACAACTCAGTGTTGTCTGTTATTTTTTTTCTTCCCAGCATTTGTATATTTTTATTTTGTTCCCTGTGTGTTGAACATTCTTGTGTTCATATTCTTTCATTTAGCCAGTGTTTAATTTGTCTTATTTCCACAGACAATAGTGCCATTATTAAAGTCCAAGCAAGAAATAATTTTTTACAAAATTTTTCACATCAAGTTTCATTGCAAGAAAATCCCAGTATTGTGTTATATTGATGTGTTGTGTTCTGCATCACTGTAAGTCTTAAAACTTTTTTTGTTATGTGTTTTTAGCACCTATTATTTTTCATGTTTTTATTGAACAAAGTCACTCTTAGTGCAATTTTTAAGTTCTCTTTTTAAAGTAAATTGTTCTTTTGCTTGTTAAGTGTTGTTTAAGTGCAGTTAAGAGTTAAAGTGTTCATTCCTTGATATATTTCTTTTCTTGTGTGTTATAATTTTTATTATTGCACATTGATTCATTTTGCAATAATTCTTGTGCAAATATTGTGTTGCTATTAAAGTTTCCTTGCAGAAAATTTTATGAAGTACTTGTTGATTAGCAATTGTTAATTTGATATATTGCTACAGTTTATTACAGTGCAGTTTCTTATGCTCTGTTCTGTGCATAGTATTTTATTCTGTCTGTGTCATTTTATTTTTATTTCAGTGAATTGTGTGTCTGTTTTAATTTTTGCACAAGTTTATTGAGTCCATTTTATCATTTTATTGTGTATTTCCTTGTTGCATTGAAAGTAAAGACAACTCACTGTGCCATTTATTCAATTTAAAGTAAAAGTTGAGCAAATCAGTTTTGAGTAAAGTACAAGTTCTCTTGATTTTCAAAGTGTTGTTCATTTCAGTTGCATATTTTTCTTGTGTGAGTTCTTTGCTTACTGTGTAACTTGTCAATTTTTAATTACTTATGCAGAATAGTTAAGCATTTTCTTCCATTTAAGTTCACTGTGTTGTGTGTTCCTCAGTTATCATTTTCTTTTGTTCTCTAAATTCTTGTTTTACATTTTGCAAACATGTCTCAAGTTTTCTCAAGCGATGCCTCAGCACATGCTGCTAGTACAACCATTAATTTGTCAGCCCAAAATTCGAGTAACTCCTTATCAAACGATAGACATACTCAGACTTCTAGCCTGCGTAATTTCAGTTGTGATCCGTATGATGCTATGCCATTGTTCAATGGTGACCCAGACAACCTTGAAGGTTGGTTTACCGCAGTTAGAGCCAGAGCTGACGCTTCAGTTGATGGTCTCCCATCTGAGAGTCTTTTAATAAGTATCGGAAAGGAGAGTCTAGCCCGTTCTCCAGCAGCCTCAAATGTATTTAAATTAATTCGTATGAAGGACTTCCAAGATCTAACCAGGTGGCAAGATTATGAACAGTTAATTCGAAATTATCTTGAACCGGTGCGAGAAACCGATCCGTTCGTTGTTCTCAAAGAATTAGTTTGCATAGCTCCGAGACCAGAAGAGTCATTAGAGGAGTTTGCTCTCTGTCTTAATAACCTAATGTCCTCATTTGTTAAAGCAGGCCAAAATTCAAGATATCTTAAAGATAGTGATAAACCAGCCCTTGATGGGTTTGCCAAATTAGCTGCATTTGGAGTCATTAAACAACTAATGCCACCGACATCTAAGTATGTGTACAATTCAAGTCCGCTAGATGCTACTATGGGACCGCTTAAAGCTCTAATCCATGTACGAAATTTGTGTCCCGAGGGAACCTTCCCTTATCGTAGGTCTATGCCAAACACCTTGTCCAATCCTGTATCTCCTCTAGTTTGTGCTACTACCAAACCTCCCAACAGCAATCACTCGCCCCCATCATCCAAAGCAAGTGTTAAGAGCCATCATTCCCGTAGCACCCATAGTACGTACAGTAACCACAGTCAAAGAATTTGCTACAATTGTGGTTTCCGTGGCCATATCACTAGTAATTGTTATGACAGTCACCCTAAGAAGCGTCGTACTGATGATGAGTACCAGCCAGATCTTCCCTACTGTACTTATCATAGAATTCATGGACATGACACATCTGAGTGCAATGCTCTCTACAATATGCAGTACTCTAGATCTTTCCATGGCCGTTCCAACCGCAGAGCCAGGAGAGGAAACAGACGTCGTGGTTCACAATCTAATCAGAACCAGGCTCATTCTTCCAATTCGGGGGAATTAGAGCGCCCCAGTCAAACCGTCCAATGGTGACGGTAGGTGATAATGAGTACACCATCCCCGTTCACAATTCCTTTGAAGCCTTAAGCAGTCTCGAGAATGACAATCCTGCTGATAATGCTGCTTCACACGTCTCTGACGTAGAGGAATTTGGGGATGAAGTAGAAAATGCTTTCTCCGATGACAACTCACCTTCCTGTTTGCATATAACTCCTAATGCAACGATTGGTCCATTAGTACAAGCTTCTGTCCATAATGCGCCCGTTCATGTGTTCATGGACTCTCGTGCGCAAGTTAATATCATTAGGTCTAGCTTGTTTAAAGAGAAGCGGTTACGACGTGTCCTCCTCGTTGAACCAACTACTGCAACCTCCCTTAGTGGAGTAGCTGGTTCTCTTCTGCGAGTCCGAGGTCAGACTTCACTCACCTTTACTATCCAAGGAAGAGACTTTACTGCTGCTTTTCTTGTTGTCGACCAGATTACTTTCCCTGGTGACCTTCTACTGGGATTTGCTTCCATGCGAGACTTACGCATTGTGCTCGACCCGTACCGATGGCATGCCCAAATTGACGACTTGATCGTTCCATTCTGGGGTTACCAGCTAGGATCAGAAATCTGTCATACTGCTGCAGAGTATGAAGTACGCATTAAGTCCTTACAAGCCAATGCATTCTCCAGTAGCGTACCCAAGCGGTCAGGCACTGGTAATTCTGTCACTCCCATCAGTGTTCCACCTATACCTTCAGACTTGCAGGATAGTGTTCCGTTGCCTCAAGTGTCCGAGGACACTCTTACTGCCTTGAGTGCACAGCCTATCCCTGCAATGACTGCTAGTTCGAGTAGTAGTTTCTCCACAGGGGATGCCTTGTCAGAAAACGATTACTTGGAACTAGTAATGCCATCTCTTGTTGATGTCACATGCCGTTTGCAGAAAGACGTCTCTGTTGCGGCTAGTGCTCTCACTAGAGTGTCTGTTGTTGTTCCTAATGTTCCAGATGGTGATAACGTCCTAGTTGACAGTGATTCCTGCAAGGTCAAAGGTTTATTTGTTGAACCTTCCTTACATATTGTAAGAGACAGTAAGATCCATTTACTCCTTGCTAACACTTTGGGTCACAGTGTTCGTCTCAGAGCAAATACCAACCTCGTTGACCTAGTTCACTATCCTTACCCTGTTCAAGTACAGGATGACATATCACCTGACCAGTGGGTCGGTGCTATTTCTACCGGGGAGACCTCATCCACTTCACCGGATCAATCTGTTTCACCAGTTGAGGAGAAAGACTTAGCTCCCACTGACTTCCCAGATGAAGTCAAGCGTTTGTTGACTCTGCTGAACAAACGTCGTAAAGCTATTGCCTTACCAGGTGAGAAGCTGGGTATAACGAACTTATTGTCCCATTGTATTCCACTTGAACCTGGTACTAGACCTATCTACATACCTGCGTACAGAATGCCTCATTCACAAGTTGCTGTCGCAGAGGAACTGATCAATCAAATGCTCAATGATGGAGTTATTGCACATAGCAATTCACCCTGGAATGCGCCCTTGATCCTAGTGCCTAAGAAGGATGGCACTTGGCGCCCGGTGATTGACTTTAGGAAGTTAAACGCGAAAACCATTCCAGATCGTTTCCCACTTCCTGTACTAGGTGACCTTTTACGCAATATCGGAGATAACAAAGTCTTCTCGACCCTGGACTTGTTACAAGGGTTTTGGCAAGTCCCTCTTCACGAGGACAGCCAAGAGTTAACTGCATTCTCCACTCCCACAGGTCATTATCACTTCCTCCGTATGGCGTTTGGATTACGATCGTCTCCTATCACGTTCTCTAGACTCATGATCAACATCTTTAGAGGTCTTATAGGTAAAGCACTTATGGTGTACTTAGACGACGTAATCGTCATGTCCGAAGACGTGGACACACACCTGAAAAGACTTGATATAGTACTTGGCAAGCTTGAAGAAGCAAATTTAAAGATCAAACTGTCTAAATGTCAATTTTTCAGATCAGAAATTAAGTTTCTTGGTCACGTAGTCACTCCTAGAGGGGTTACGACTGACCAAAGTAAAGTAACTGCAGTATTAAATTTTCCAACTCCCAAAACTGCTGATGCCGTAAGATCCTTTGTGGGCTTAGTAGGTTTTTATAGATCTTTCATTGCCAATTTTTCTTCCATAGCTGCTCCACTAACTGAGTTGCTTAAGAAAGATGCTCCTTTTGTTTGGACCTTCCGTCAAGAAAGAGCATTCCAGACATTAAAAGAAAAGCTAACATCTGCTCCAATTTTGAAATTTCCAGATTTTTCTAAGCCCTTCTATCTGACAACTGATGCTAGTTCAATTGGCATAGGTGCCGTACTAGCTCAGAAGACTGATAGCAAGTACAACGCAGTTGCATTTGCTAGCCGAGTCCTTACGAAGGCTGAACGTAATTATACAGTAACGGAGCAAGAAGCTTTAGCAATAGTATGGTCTTTAAAGCACTTCTGAGACATTATTTACCAGTACCCTGTTCATGTCTTGACAGACCATGCGCCACTGTTACCTTTATTCCAGAACAAACAGCCTACTGGAAGGTTAGCCAGATGGACCTTGACTATCCAAGAGTTCAATCCCACTTTTGAACATTTACCTGGCAAGTCAAATGTAGTCGCAGATGCTTTATCGCGACACGTTAGTGTAGTTACTGCAGATCCTCCATTTACTGTCGAGGATGTCAAAACTGCACAAAGAACAGATCCCATGTGGTCTGGTGTGATTCGATTCCTGCTCCAGGAAGATCTTATTCTTACTGTGAAGCCACCAGCACCCATTAGTGACTTTGTAATGAGCCAAGAATTACTGTATCGAACAGCCGAGTTGGGTACTCCAAGCAGAAGAGTTTACCAGTTAGTAATTCCACAGTCACTAGTGAACGTAGCTCTACAGCTAGTTCATGATGCACCAGGTGTTGCACACCCTGGTATGGATCGTTCTGTGAAACAAGCCAGAATGAAATACTTTTGGCCACGTATGGCAACTGACATTTCCGAGTATGTCAAGAAATGTAGTGTCTGTATGCAGCATAAAGGAAATGTTAATGGTCCTAATCCAATCCAAGTGTACCCAACCACTAGCGAACCGTGGGAAAGAGTTGCCCTTGATTTGTTAACCAATTTTAAATGTTCCCTCCAAGGCAACAAACATCTGTGTGTTATGGTAGACTGCAGAGACAGTAGCTAGAGCGTTTAAAGAACGCATTATCTGCAGGCATACCACTCCAAAGTCCTTAGTAACAGATAATGGAGGTGAATTCTGTAATGAGATTCTTGAAAATTTGTGTACTTTATACAAGATCTCTAAATCCACCATTGTTCCTCATCATCCTGCCAGCAATGGGTTAGCCGAAAGAACAAATAAGAAAGTACTTGATGTCCTGCGAGCCACTATCAACCCCAATAGTGAAACTTGGGATGAAGTTATACAAGATGTCCAGTGTGCCATAAATTCTGCTTACAATGCTTCCATAGGTGATACTCCACATTATGCATTGTATGGTGTAGACAAGCATTTACCCTATGAGTTGTTATATTCCACTCCAAAACCTAATTACAACCCTGATGATTTCGTAGCAACTCGTACCAGCATGGCCCAGAGTGTTTTTAGAAGAATCCGTGAAACACTTCAAAAATCAACAGCAGAATTTACTAGAGTAACTAATAGCCGTGCTAAGCCGTCAAAAGTCAAAGTAGGTTCAAGAGTAATGCTGACAAATTTCAACAAAACATCCGAAATGCCTAAGCTCGATCAAAAGTTTGTCGGACCTTATCGAGTTGTAGAACATATCTCTGGAAATAAGTATAAGGTTAGAGAAATTAGTACTGGTAAATACAAAGAATCGCATTTAGATCATATGAAATTAGTATGCGATGTTGAGGATATTGCTACCCAGACTAATGTGACAGACTCTGACAATCCTCCTGTTCCTGTACTCTCTACCTCAGATACTCAGTCAGATACTCAACCTGAATGTCGTTACTCCTTGCGTACTCGACAAGTAATGAGAAACCCGCAAGTATCTTTTGTAGATACTCCTTCAGATCTCTCTCAGTCAAGGCATGTGTTAGCCATTGCAGAGGAATTCGATCCTCCCAGAGATGATAACCATTCTGCATATGTAAACCTTACCCTCGCAGAATTGGGTTTAAATGTACATAGTCTGTATAATTATTATTAGTCTGTATAATTGTTATTAGCCGATCAGTTTGTCAGAAATTTT
The DNA here is from genome assembly GCF_038502225.1 of Cherax quadricarinatus. Classification (NCBI taxonomy): domain Eukaryota; kingdom Metazoa; phylum Arthropoda; class Malacostraca; order Decapoda; family Parastacidae; genus Cherax; species Cherax quadricarinatus. The sequence continues at coordinate 20,671,544 of NC_091365.1, read as the reverse complement.
CGTGTTCACGTTCCCTCTGTATTCTGAGAATTTGACAGTAATAGTCTGAGTGCACACCAGATGCCTTTGCTGTTAATTTCACCTTGTATATTTTTTTTTTTTTTATTATCACACTGGCCGATTCCCACCAAGGCAGGGTGGCCCGAAAAAGAAAAACTTTCACCATCATTCACTCCATCACTGTCTTGCCAGAAGGGTGCTTTACACTACAGTTTTTAAACTGCAACATTAACACCCCTCCTTCAGAGTGCAGGCACTGTACTTCCCATCTCCAGGACTCAAGTCCGGCCTGCCGGTTTCCCTGAATCCCTTCATAAATGTTACTTTGCTCACACTCCAACAGCACGTCAAGTATTAAAAACCATTTGTCTCCATTCACTCCTATCAAACACGCTCACGCATGCCTGCTGGAAGTCCAAGCCCCTCGCACACAAAACCTCCTTTACCCCCTCCCTCCAACCCTTCCTAGGCCGACCCCTACCCCGCCTTCCTTCCACTACAGACTGATACACTCTTGAAGTCATTCTGTTTCGCTCCATTCTCTCTACATGTCCGAACCACCTCAACAACCCCTCCTCAGCCCTCCGGACAACAGTCTTGGTAATCCCGCACCTCCTCCCAACTTCCAAACTACGAACTCTCTGCATTACATTCACACCACACATTGCCCCCAGACACGACATCTCCACTGCCTCCAGCCTTCTCCTCGCTGCAACATTCACCACCCACGCTTCACACCCATATAAGAGCGTTGGTAAAACTATACTCTCATACATTCCCCTCTTTGCCTCCAAGGACAAAGTTCTTTGTCTCCACAGACTCCTAAGTGCACCACTCACTCTTTTTCCCTCATCAATTCTATGATTCACCTCATCTTTCATAGACCCATCCGCTGACACGTCCACTCCCAAATATCTGAATACGTTCACCTCCTCCATACTCTCTCCCTCCAATCTGATATTCAATCTTTCATCACCTAATGTTTTTGTTATCCTCATAACCTTACTCTTTCCTGTATTCACCTTTAATTTTCTTCTTTTGCACACCCTACCAAATTCATCCACCAATCTCTGCAACTTCTCTTCAGAATCTCCCAAGAGCACAGTGTCATCAGCAAAGAGCAGCTGTGACAACTCCCATATTGTGTGTGATTCTTTATCTTTTAACTCCACGCCTCTTGCCAAGACCCTCGCATTTACTTCTCTTACAACCCCATCTATAAATATATTAAACAACCACGGTGACATCACACATCCTTGTCTAAGGCCTACCTTTACTGGGAAAAAATTTCCCTCTTTCCTACATACTCTAACTTGAGCCTCACTATCCTCGTAAAAACTCTTCACTGCTTTCAGTAACCTACCTCCTACACCATACACTTGCAACATCTGCCACATTGCCCCCCTATCCACCCTGTCATACGCCTTTTCCAAATCCATAAATGCCACAAAGACCTCTTTAGCCTTATCTAAATACTGTTCACTTATATGTTTCACTGTAAACACCTGGTCCACACACCCCCTACCTTTCCTAAAGCCTCCTTGTTCATCTGCTATCCTATTCTCCGTCTTACTCTTAATTCTTTCAATTATAACTCTACCATACACCTTACCAGGTACACTCAACAGACTTATCCCCCTATAATTTTTGCACTCTCTTTTATCCCCTTTGCCTTTATACAAAGGAACTATGCATGCTCTCTGCCAATCCCTAGGTACCTTACCCTCTTCCATACATTTATTAAATAATTGCACCAACCACTCCAAAACTATATCCCCACCTGCTTTTAACATTTCTATCTTTATCCCATCAATCCCGGCTGCCTTACCCCCTTTCATTTTACCTACTGCCTCACGAACTTCCCCCACACTCACAACTGGCTCTTCCTCACTCCTACAAGATGTTATTCCTCCTTGCCCTATACACGAAATCACAGCTTCCCTATCTTCATCAACATTTAACAATTCCTCAAAATATTCCCTCCATCTTCCCAATACCTCTAACTCTCCATTTAATAACTCTCCTCTCCTATTTTTAACTGACAAATCCATTTGTTCTCTAGGCTTTCTTAACTTGTTAATCTCACTCCAAAACTTTTTCTTATTTTCAACAAAATTTGTTGATAACATCTCACCCACTCTCTCATTTGCTCTCTTTTTTCATTGCTTCACCACTCTCTTAACTTCTCTCTTTTTCTCCATATACTCTTCCCTCCTTGCATCACTTCTACTTTGTAAAAACTTCTCATATGCTAACTTTTTCTCCCTTACTACTCTCTTTACATCATCATTCCACCAATCGCTCCTCTTCCCTCCTGCACCCACTTTCCTGTAACCACAAACTTCTGCTGAACACTCTAACACTACATTTTTAAACCTAGCCCATACTTCTTCGACCCCATTGCCTATGCTCTCATTAGCCCATCTATCCTCCAATAGCTGTTTATATCTTACCCTAACTGCCTCCTCTTTTAGTTTATAAACCTTCACCTCTCTCTTCCCTGATGCTTCTATTCTCCTTGTATCCCATCTACCTTTTACTCTCAGTGTAGCTACAACTAGAAAGTGATCTGATATATCTGTGGCCCCTCTATAAACATGTACATCCTGAAGTCTACTCAACAGTCTTTTATCTACCAATACATAATCCAACAAACTACTGTCATTTCGCCCTACATCATATCGTGTATACTTATTTATCCTCTTTTTCTTAAAATATGTATTACCTATAACTAAACCCCTTTCTATACAAAGTTCAATCAAAGGGCTCCCATTATCATTTACACCTGGCACCCCAAACTTACCTACCACACCCTCTCTAAAGGTTTCTCCTACTTTAGCATTCAGGTCCCCTACCACAATTACTCTCTCATTTGGTTCAAAGGCTCCTATACATTCACTTAACATCTCCCAAAATCTCTCTCTCTCCTCTGCATTTCTCTCTTCTCCAGGTGCATACACGCTTATTATAACCCACTTCTCGCATCCAACCTTTACTTTAATCCACATAATTCTTGAATTTACACATTCATATTCTCTTTTCTCCTTCCATAACTGATCATTTAACATTACTGCTACCCCTTCCTTTGCTCTAACTCTCTCAGATACTCCAGATTTAATCCCATTTATTTCCCCCCACTGAAACTCTCCTACCCCCTTCAGCTTTGTTTCGCTTAGGGCCAGGACATCCAACTTCTTTTCATTCATAACATCAGCAATCATCTGTTTCTTGTCATCCGCACTACATCCACGCACATTTAAGCAACCCAGTTTTATAAAGTTTTTCTTCTTCTCTTTTTTATTTTAGTAAATGTATACAGGAGAAGGGGTTACTAGCCCATTGCTCCCGGCATTTTAGTCGCCTCATACGACACGCATGGCTTACGGAGGAAAGATTCTTTTCCACTTCCCCATGGACAATAGAAAAAATAAAAAAGAACAAGAGCTATTTAGAAAAAGGAGAAAAACCTAGATGTATGTATATATATATATGCATGTGCGTGTCTGTGAAGTGTGACCAAAGTGTAAGTAGGAGTAGCAAGATATCCCTGTTATCTTAGCGTGTTTATGAGACAGAAAAAGAATCCGTAGAGTGCATGAATACAGATCGATCGATCAATTCCATCCATATTGTACAATGATTTGTTCTTATAGTTTGTAATGAATACGTTAACACCTATTACGTAAAATCCATTATGATACCATCCATTAGTTCTAAGTTATATATGAATTTGTTATTGTATAGAATCAGCCCAGATCCGCCTGCTTGTTCAGCCTATAGTACAGTAGTGTATGTCGGGACGACATACGTAACATGACCGAGCTGTCAGCATAGTTGCTGATCCCTGTATTCCCAGTATTATATAGCATAGCATATTAGTATCATCCATGTGCTTTAGATATGAGATCCCTTGTAGGCCTGTGGCTTTGTGTGATGTCACGGGATACAGATGTGTAGGCTCATACCTCTGCCCCGGCCTCACTCGGCGGCAGACCATCCAGGCGTAGACAGGCAAGGCACTGGGCTCCATCCCTCATCTGTCTGACAATATAGTTACCATCCTACAAGTGTGTCTACCTTCAACCTACGATATCTCCATTTAAGAACCCTTTATGATACACTCACTACTACAGTAAGTGATGTAGGAAACACTGACTACTACAGTAAGTGGTGTAGGAAACACTGACTATTACAGTAAGTGATGTGGGAAGCACTGACGTCTACAGTAAGTGATGTAGGAAGCACTGACTTCTACAGTAAGTGGTGTAGGAAACACTGACTACTACAGTAAGTGGTGTAGGAAACACTGACTACTACAGTAAGTGATGTGGGAAGCACTGATGTCTACAGTAAGTGATGTAGGAAGCACTGACTTCTACAGTAAGTGGTGTAGGAAACACTGACTACTACAGTAAGTGGTGTAGGAAACACTGACTACTACAGTAAGTGATGTGGGAAGCACTGACTTCTACAGTAAGTGGTGTAGGAAACACTGACGTCTACAGTAAGTGATGTAGAAAGCACTGACTTCTACAGTAAGTGGTGTAGGAAACACTGACTACTACAGTAAGTGGTGTAGGAAGCACTGACTACTACAGTAAGTGGTGTAGGAAGCACTGACTACTACAGTAAGTGGTGTAGGAAACACTGACTACTACAGTAAGTGGTGTAGGAAGCACTGACTACTACAGTAAGTGGTGTAGGAAGCACTGACTACTACAGTAAGTGGTGTAGGAAGCACTGACTACTACAGTAAGTGGTGTAGGAAGCACTGACTACTACAGTAAGTGGTGTAGGAAACACTGACTACTACAGTAAGTGGTGTAGGAAGCACTTGTCAGCATAGTTGCTGATCCCTGTATTCCCAGTATTATATAGCATAGCATATTAGTATCATCCATGTGCTTTAGATACGAGATCCCTTGTAGGCCTGTGGCTTTGTGTGACGTCACGGGATACAGATGTGTAGGCTTATACCTCTGCCCCGGCCTCACTCGGCGGCAGACCATCCAGGCGTAGACAGGCAAGGCACTGGGCTCCATCCCTCATCATCTGTCTGACAATATAGTTACCATCCTACAAGTGTGTCTACCTTCAACCTACGATATCTCCATTTAAGAACCCTTTATGATACACTCACTACTACAGTAAGTGATGTAGGAAACACTGACTACTACAGTAAGTGGTGTAGGAAACACTGACTACTACAGTAAGTGATGTGGGAAGCACTGACGTCTACAGTAAGTGATGTAGGAAGCACTGACTTCTACAGTAAGTGGTGTAGGAAACACTGACTACTACAGTAAGTGGTGTAGGAAACACTGACTACTACAGTAAGTGATGTGGGAAGCACTGACGTCTACAGTAAGTGATGTAGGAAGCACTGACTTCTACAGTAAGTGGTGTAGGAAACACTGACTACTACAGTAAGTGGTGTAGGAAACACTGACTACTACAGTAAGTGATGTGGGAAGCACTGACTTCTACAGTAAGTGGTGTAGGAAACACTGACGTCTACAGTAAGTGATGTAGGAAGCACTGACTTCTACAGTAAGTGGTGTAGGAAACACTGACTACTACAGTAAGTGGTGTAGGAAGCACTGACTACTACAGTAAGTGGTGTAGGAAGCACTGACTACTACAGTAAGTGGTGTAGGAAACACTGACTACTACAGTAAGTGGTGTAGGAAGCACTGACTACTACAGTAAGTGGTGTAGGAAGCACTGACTACTACAGTAAGTGGTGTAGGAAGCACTGACTACTACAGTAAGTGGTGTAGGAAGCACTGACTACTACAGTAAGTGGTGTAGGAAGCACTGACTACTACAGTAAGTGGTGTAGGAAGCACTGACTACTACAGTAAGTGGTGTAGGATGCACTGACTACTACAGTAAGTGGTGTAGGAAGCACTGACTACTACAGTAAGTGGTGTAGGAAGCACTGACTACTACAGTAAGTGGTGTAGGAAGCACTGACTACTACAGTAAGTGGTGTAGGAAGCACTGACTACTACAGTAAGTGGTGTAGGAAGCACTGACTACTACAGTAAGTGGTGTAGAAAGCACTGACTACTACAGTAAGTGGTGTAGGAAGCACTGACTACTACAGTAAGTGGTGTAGGAAGCACTGACTACTACAGTAAGTGGTGTAGAAAGCACTGACTACTACAGTAAGTGGTGTAGGAAGCACTGACTACTACAGTAAGTGGTGTAGGAAGCACTGACTACTACAGTAAGTGGTGTAGGAAGCACTGACTACTACAGTAAGTGGTGTAGGAAGCACTGACTACTACAGTAAGGTCCTCGTCAACTGCTCAGTGGTCAAACACTCACAGATCTGCTTCAAGAAATTGATTATCATTCACACATTGTATTTTATTTAAGAACTTTCAATTTGTCTTAAAAAGTTATATGAATGTCTTTACAAATTTATTATATATTTTGGAAAAACTTCCAATATTTTTGGGGGGACAAAATTTGATGTATAATCTTTTTTCACTGGAATATAATTTTGACATTTATTTTTATATATTTATGTAATCAGAGAGAAGTTTGGTGCAGTCGTTAAATAGTCTTGTCAACAGCAACAAGAAAATACGTCAACTTACTAATGAGACTTTCGCTGGCCTGGGGCAGGAAGATCCGTCTCTGGTATCTTACGTCCGTCACCTTATCATCTCCCCGTCAGATAAACCCTACAACCTCACCAACCCAACCAAGATTCACTTTTCTCAGTACGACCAGAGCAGCTTCGCCGAGAGTGTTTTTCTCAACGGAATGGTAAGACAAAATTAAACCAGATACTTGTGTAATATTGTTTTATGTTTATTGCGGAAATGTATGGTCAGTCAGTGGCTTCGTTAGTCTCATACATGGAATAACGGTGTAAAATGTATAGGAATTTGCGGTAATCAGTCCCTCAGTCTGGAAATGATGTGTTTAGTCCCTCAGTCTTGACTGGCTGAATACACCATCTCTGGGATGAGGGACTGATTACCTCCAGCTCACCCTCATCTTGCAATTCTTCTCTGTTTTGGACTGATGAAGCCACACGCTGGAAAAACGTTTCCACAGTAAAGATTCCCAAATATTACTTTCCTTAAGAGACCATTTTACGGTAAATCCTTCAACAGAGTGACGAACTCAGCTCCAGAATAAAGTTACTTAATAATGCCTCCAATAAAACGAAACCAGTGTTTTTAAAAATGAAACATAAAGTCCAAAAATACAACTTTATCTTGTCTAAAATTTAAGCTTATGGCACTTGCTGATATGCGGTGCATGAAGGAGTAACGTGGTACTGTGCAATACCTGGACAAACAGGTGATAGGTACCACCACCTAACACCATCCATCACCACCAACACCTTGAAGTTCATTGGCCTGGATAAAGCCGGTTGCTGACTCACCAAGAATGGTCAGGTTTAGTTCAACACTGCTTGGTGTGTTACAGAGAGATGGCTACTTCCTGGAGATTGGTGCCCTGGATGGTGAAGACAAAAGCAATACTCTGTACTTCGAGAAGTATCGTGGATGGTCTGGTCTGTTGATAGAGCCAGACCCCAAACTCTTCCACACACTTTCTGGCCTCAATAGAAAATCGTATTCTCTTAATGCTGGAGTCTCCCTCTCTAACATCTCTGCAATCGAAACCTTCAGGTAAGTTTCTATCACCATACCTTGTCTTAATTACATTGTCTTCTTGTTGGCAACACATAACATAGTTACAAAGCCCTGTTATCCTTGTCATTGTTTTGGTATGGTTTAACTTTTTTTCCAAGGGATCGTTTGCTGTATTTTGTTATTTATTAAATACCTGAGTCTCTTTAAGTCTTTTCACAGCCTTAAAATGGTCTATCAAACCCAGGCCAGCCCGAGGTGAGGGACGCATCTGGGAGAACACCAAGAAAGGCATCAGCATCCAGTGCTTCCCACTGTACACAATATTACTGGCCCTCAACATCTACCAGATCGACTTTTTCTCCTTGGATATTGAAGGCCACGAGATGAGGGTAACTTTTGATGTTCCTTCTGTGAGCTGGACTTTTGCTTTAATTCCAAGAACCGGAGAGATTTTTCTTTAGCTAAGTTTGAAATAGATGCAACATTATTATATAAGGATGTAAAACAAACCCTGTGTACCATTCTCGTTACCCCTACATAGACACCACTTGCAGTGTAGCAACAGTATTAGTGCAATAAATAGTTGGTGCTAAAACAGCAACATTAGCTTCATAGCTGAAGTTGTAGCCAGCTAAAATTCTGAGAGCTTTTAACCTGTCTTTGATCTTCTTATTCAGATAGGACCTGGTGGATTTACCAAGTGTCACATCTACACGATAGATTCCTGAACAAGTTAGCACTGCTGGTGCCTTTAACCAGAAGACAGATTATAGGTGGATAATATCACATTCTTGATTTTAGACGAAGATATGACAGGACCAGTTGATTACATGATATTTAAACCTTGTTAAGAATTATAGGTCTTTTCTTATATCATCTTGTATGAACTGCGATGTAATCATCATAGATTATTGTAATATATCATCAATTTACATTAGTATAATAGACATTACTCACCATAGATTACTAGATACTGATGATGGGTCCTTGATCAAAGGAACAGTAATTACCTTCCCTTTTGTTGCACTCAATTAGCTGATTTGAGAAAATCACTCTAATAATAATGAAAAAGTCCAAATTCGTATTTCGGACTCGCATTAGTTGATTCCAGAGTACAGATAAATGTAAGTATAAAATAACTTTCCCTTGTTTCTTATAGAACAGGAAAATTCTTTCTCGCACATTTTCATTGCTTCCAGGTGATGCAGACTCTGCCTTGGGACAAAGTGAAGGTGAGGTTGTTGTGCGTCGAGGTCAACCACGTTCCAGGAGGTATAAAATCAGTGACGGAGTTCATGGAGGCTCGTGGATACACCTCCGTGTGTACTCACCTATTTGTACTCACCTATTTGTGGTTGCAGGGGTCGAGTCTTAGCTCCTGGCCCCGCCTCTTCACCGGTTGCTACTGGGCCCTCTCTCTCCCCGCTCCATGAGCTTTATCAAACCTCGTCTTAAAACTGTGTATGGTTCCTGCCTCCACTACGTCATTTTCTAGGCTATTCCACTGCCTTACAACTCTATGACTGAAGAAATACTTCCTAATATCTCTCTGACTCATTTGTGTCTTCAACTTCCAATTGTGGCCTCTTGTTTCTGTGTCCCCTCCCTGGAACATCCTGTCTTTGTCCACCTTGTCTATTCCACGCAGTATTTTATATGTCGTTATCATGTCTCCCCTGACCCTCCTGTCCTCCAGTGTCGTCAGGCCGATTTCCCTTAATCTTTCTTCATAGGACATTCCCCTTAGCTCTGGAACTAACCTTGTCGCAAACCTTTGTACTTTCTCTAGTTTCTTGACGTGCTTTATCAAGTGCAGGTTCCAAACAGGTGCTGCATACTCCAGTATGGGCCTGACATACACGGTGTACAGTGTCTTGAACGATTCCTTACTAAGGTATCGGAATGCTGTTCTCAGGTTTGCCAGGCGCCCATATGCTGCAGCAGTTATCTGGTTGATGTGTGCTTCCGGAGACATGCTCGGTGTTATACTCACCCCAAGATCTTTCTCCTTGAGTGAGGTTTGCAGTCTTTGGCCACCTAGCCTATACTCGGTCTGTGGTCTTCTGTGCCCTTCCCCTATCTTCATGACTTTGCATTTGGCAGGATTAAATTCGAGAAGCCATTTGCTGGACCAGGTGTCCAGTCTGTCCAGGTCTCTTTGAAGTCCTGCCTGGTCCTCATCAGATTTAATTCTCCTCATTAACTTCACATCATCTGCAAACAGGGACACTTCTGAGTCTAACCCTTCCATCATGTCGTTCACATATACCAAAAAATAGCACTGGTCCTAGGACCGACCCCTGTGGGACCCCGCTCGTCACAGGTGCCCACTGTGATACATCATTACGTACCATGACTCGTTGTTGTCTCCCTGTCAGGTATTCTCTGATCCATTGCAGTGCCCTTCCTGTTATATGCGCCTGATGCTCTAGCTTCTGCACTAATCTCTTGTGAGGAACTGTGTCAAAGGCCTTCTTGCAGTCCAAGAAGATGCAATCAACCCACCCCTCTCTCTCGTGTCTTACTTCTGTTATTTTATCATAAAACTCCAGAAGGTTTGTGACACAGGATTTGCCTTCCATGAATCCGTGCTGGTTGGCATTTATACTCTTGTTCCATTCCAGGTGCTCCACCACTCTCCTCCTGATAATCTTCTCCATAATTTTGCATACTATACACGTCAATGACACAGGTCTATAGTTTAGTGCCTCTTTTCTGTCTCCTTTTTTAAAAATGGGAACTACATTTGCCGTCTTCCATACCTCAGGTAGTTGCCCAGTTTCCAGGGACGTGTTGAAGATTGTGGTAAGTGGCACGCACAACATATCTGCTCCCTCTCTAAGGACCCACGGGGAGATGTTGTCCGGTCCCATTGCCTTTGAGGTATCGATGACCCTTAGCAGTTTCTTCACCTCCTCCTCATCTGTATGTATGTATGTCGTCCAACACTTGTTGGTGTATTCCTTGCTGGTGTCCCCATCTGGTCTGTCCCCCCAGAGTCCTTCCTGACTCTACTGTAAATACTTCCTTAAATCTCGTGTTGAGCTCCTCACATACCTCTTGATCGTTTCTTGTGAGTTCTCCACCTTCTTTCCTCAGCCTTATCACCTGGTCCTTGACTGTTGTCTTCCTCCTAATGTGGCTATACAGCAGTTTCGGGTCAGATTTGACTTTCGATGCTATGTCGTTTTCATACTGTCGCTGGGCCTCCCTCCTTATCTGTGCATACTCGTTTCTGGCTCTTCTACTAATCTCCTTGTTTTCCTGGGTCCTATGCCTCCTGTACCTTTTCCATTCTCTGTTGCACTTAGTTTTTGCCTCCCTACACCTTCGGGTAAACCAAGGACTCGTTTTGATCTTCCTATTATTTCTGTTTCCCTTGGGAACAAAACTTTCCTCTGCCTCCTTGCACTTTGTTGCCACATATTCCATCACCTCGTTTACTGATTTTCCTACCATTTCTCTGTCCCACTGAACCTCCTGCAGGAAGTTTCTCATACCTGTGTAGTCCCCCCTTTTATAGTTTGGCCTGACCCCTTCAGTTCCTGTTACCTTCTCCACTTGTAATTCTACTATATAATCAAAACTCAGCACCACATGATCGCTAGCTCCAAGGGGCCTCTCGTAAGTGATGTCCTCAATGTCTGAACTGCTCAGGGTGAACACAAGATCCAGTCTTGCTGGCTCATCCTCCCCTCTCTCTCTGGTTGTGTCCCTGACATGCATGAGGTTTTCAAGTACCACATCCATCATCTTGGCTCTCCATGTTTCGGGACCCCCATGTGGCTCCAGGTTTTCCCAGTCGATCTCCCTGTGGTTGAAATCGCCCATTACCAGTAACTTTGCTCTGCTCGAGTGAGCTCTTCTTGCCACCTCAGCCAGTGTGTCCACCATCACCCTGTTGTTTTCTTCGTACTCCTCTCTTGGCCTCCTGCAGTTCTGTGGTGGGTTATACATCACTCCAATGACTACTTTATGTTCTCCGGACTGAATTGTACCTACAATGTAGTCTCTTTCTCCAATCATGTCCATGCCTTCCATTTCCTCAAATCCCCATCGGTGTTTTATGAGCAGTGCAACCCCTCCTCCCCCTCTACTCCTATCTTTCCTCAGGATCTGATATCCCATTGGGAAGATTGTGTCTGTTATTGTCTCAGCGAGTTTTGTTTCTGTGACTGCTATGATGTCTGGGGATTTTTCACTGATTCTTTCGTTCCACTCCTCATGTTTATTCGTTATTCCATCCGCGTTTGTGTACCAAACTTTCAGCTTCTTTTCTATCATTGTGGTCATGCAAGAATATTGGGGTTGGGGGAGCGAGAGCCTTGGTGGGGGCCTATATGGGGCTGTGGTGTAGGTGGGGTTTGTGATGATGGGGGTGGGGTCAGAATGCCCATAAGGGACAGCTGTTGGGGTGAGGTTTGTGATATGGGGGTTGGTGGCAGAGGGAACAGTGAGTGGGTTGTAGTATAGGTTGCTCAGTTGCGTTGGGAATGTCGTGGTTGGAGTCTTTTGGTGGGAGATTCTGTGGGGTGTGTTTGCCCTTCCTCCTGTGTCTGGGTCCTGCTCATCTTCGTCATTGCCTCTCGTTCCTCCTTGCGTCTCTGTACCCTCTCTTTCAGTGTAGTCCTTTCGTCTTGTGTTCTGTCGCGGTCGAGGTATACTCTCTGGTACCCCTGTTTGTCCCTCAGTCTTGCTTTCTCTTGCAGAATCCTGGTTCGAACTGATTCTTCCTTGAAAATTACTTTGACAGGCCGTATCCTTCCACTCGCAAACCACCCAATTCTCTGAAAATTTGTCACCTGGGTCATATCGCCCTCACCTACTGTTTTCATGATGCCTTCAATCATTTTTCTCCTGTTTTATTTCTTCAAAGTTGTCCCCCTTGGCTTCTTGGAGCCCGTACACAAAAACTGACCTCGCCCTTTCCTCCTCCCACTGAGTCTCCATCTGCTTCCTCTGAGGCATTTTATTTCCTTCCATTGACATGTTCTTGCCTTCAGTCCCTGTCATATCTGGAACTTCTATTCTCAGTGAACTGTCTTTCATGACCAGCTGTCCCTTGCTACTGCAGTTGGCTGTTAGAATCTCTGCATATAGCATACCTTCATTGTCTTCGGACCTGTCATTTGATCTTAGTGTACTCCTCGTCTTTTCACTGGCCCCACGTGGGTCTGATAAGGCCTTCGCGTACGGCATGTCTCCGTTGTTGCTTACCGTCCCCTTGTCTGCGCCTGATGTCACATCTGAATTGTCATTTGTCTCTCTAATCTGTTTCAGGCTTTGCAGTTTCTCTTCTAAGCACTGTATCCTAGCTTCTGCTGCTAAGACCTGTACTTCCCACTTCCTGCACTCCTCAGCTATCCACTCCTCCATTTTCTTACCAAGCTCTACTATTTTCCTTCCCCACTCTTCCTCCCTTTTTTGGAGCTCTAACTCCCAGTCTTTCCTCCCTGGTTCGTCTACCAGATCTCTGGTTTTCCGTCCTCTAGAGCCACTTTTTTTTTTTTTTTTTTTTTTTTTTTACCACAGACAGAAGGCTAGAGGAGGGAGAGGGTGCGAGGGGGAGAGAGAAAGGGTAGAAAGAGGGAGAGAGAGGAGAGGGAAAGGGTAGAAAGAGGGAGAGAGAGGAGAGAGTATGGGGGTGAGGGATAAGACCAAGGGTGAGAGAGAGAAATGTGAGGGGGGAAAGAAAGGGTAGAGAGAGAGAGAGAGAGAGACAGAGAAAGGAGGGTGAGGGGTAAAGGCTATGAGAGAGAAATGCAAGGGAGGGGTAGAAATATAGAAAAAGGGAGATGGAGAGAGAAGCCTATAGAGAGAGAGAGAGAGACAGAGAAAGGAGGGTGAGGGAAAAGGCTATGAGAGAGAGAAATGCGAGGGAGGGGTAGGAATATGGAAAAAGGGAGGAGAGAGAAGCCTATATAGGGAGAGAGAGAGAGAGAGAGAGAGGGAGAGAGAGGGAGAGAGAGGGGGACAGAGGGGGAGAGAGAGTGTGAGAGTAGGGGGAAGGGGAGGGAAAAAGGCTATGAGAGAGAGAAACGCGAGGGAGGGGGGGAGAGAAAGATAGGAGGGAGTGAAGGCAAGAGCGGGGGAGGGGAAAGGTCTGTGGGGGAGGGAAAGGTGTGTGAGGGGGTGAGGGGACGCGGTCAAATTCCAAGGATCAGCTGTGTGAATGAGTGGGTGTGTGTACTCACCTAGTTGTGGTTTCAGGGGTCGAGACTCAGCTCCTGGCCCCGAGTGTGTATGTGCGTGCGTGAGTGTGTGTGAGCACGTCAGTTGTTTATATGTCCCAGAAATACAATTCACCTCTGTGTATCCGTAATACTAATAGGATACCATTAACACTGTGTGTGTGTGTGTGTGTGTGTGTACTCACCTATTTGTACTCACCTATTTGTGGTTGCAGGGGTCGAGTCACAGCTCCTGGCCCCGCCTCTTCGCTGATTGCTACTAGGTCCTCTCTCTCCCTGCCCCATGAGCTCTATCATACCTCGCCTTAAAACTATGTATGGTTCCTGCCTCCACCACATCACTTTCTAGGCTATTCCATGGCCTGACTACTCTATGACTGAAGAAATACTTCCTAACATCCCTTTGATTCATCTGAGTCTTCAACTTCCAATTGTGACCTCTTGTGTCTGTGTCCCATCTCTGGAACATCCCGTCTTTGTCCACCTCGTCTATTCCGCGCAGTATTTTATATGTCGTTATCATGTCTCCCCTGACCCTCCTGGCCTCCAGTGTCGTCAGGCCGATTTCCCTCAACCTTTCTTCATAGGACAATCCCCGTAGCTCTGGGACTAGTCTTGTTGCAAACCTTTGCACTTTCTCTAATTTCTTGACGTGCTTGACTAGGTGTGGATTCCAAACTGGTGCTGCATACTCCAGTATGGGCCTGACGTAGATGGTGTACAGAGTCTTAAACGAATCCTTACTGAGGTATCGGAACGCTATCCGTAGGTTTGCCAGGCGCCCGTATGCTGCAGCAGTTATCTGATTGATGTGCGCCTCAGGAGATATGCTCGGTGTTATACTCACCCCCAGATCTTTTTCCTTGAGTGAGGTTTGCAGTCTTTGGCCATCTAAACTATATTGTGTCTGCGGTCTTCTTTGCCCTTCCCCAATCTTCATGACTTTGCATTTGGCAGGGTTAAATTCAAGGAGCCAGTTGCTGGACCAGGCTTGTAGCCTGTCCAGGTCTCTTTGTAGTCCTGCCTGATCCTCGTCCGATTCGATTCTTCTCATTAACTTCACATCGTCTGCAAACAAGGACACTTCTGAGTCTATCCCTTCCGTTATGTCGTTCACGTATACCAAGAACAGCACAGGTCCTAGGACTGACCCCTGTGGAACCCCGCTTGTCACAGGCGCCCACTCTGACACCTCGTCGCGTACCATGACTCGTTGTTGCCTCCCTGTCAGATATTCTCTGATCCATTGCAGTGCCTTTCCTGTTATGTGTGCCTGGTCCTCTAGCTTTTGCAGTAACCTCTTGTGAGGAACTGTGTCGAAGGCCTTCTTGCAGTCCAAAAATACGCAGTCGATCCACCCCTCTCTCTCTTGTCTTACTTCTGTCACCTTGTCATAAAACTCTAGTAGGTTTGTGACACAGGATTTTCCTTCCCTGAAACCGTGCTGGTTGTCAATTATACACTTGTTTCTTTCCAGGTGCCCCACCACTCTCCTCCTGATGATCTTCTCCATGACCTTGCATACTATACACGTTAGTGATACAGGTCTGTAGTTTAGTGCCTCATGTCTGTCTCCCTTTTTAAAAATTGGGACTACATTTGCCATTTTCCATACCTCAGGGAGTTGCCCAGTTTCAAATGATGTGTTGAAGATCTTTGTTAATGGCTCACACAATATCTCTGCTCCCTCTTTAAGGACCCATGGAGAGATGTTGTCTGGTCCCACCGCCTTTGAGGTGTCAAGTTCGCATAGCAGCTTCTTCACCTCCTCCTTGGTTATATGTACCTCATCCAGCACTTGCTGGTGTGCCCCCCTGTTCTGATTTCTTGGAGTCCTACTGGTTTCCACTGTAAATACCTCTTTAAATCTTGTGTTGAGCTCCTGACATACCTCTCGGTCGTTTCTTGTGAATTCCCCATCACCCTTCCTCAGTCTGATTACCTGGTCCTTGACTGTTGTTTTCCTCCTGATGTGGCTGTACAACAGCTTCGGGTCAGTCTTTACTTTTGATGCTATGTCATTTTCATATTGTCTCTGAGCCTCCCTTCTTATCTGTGCATATTCGTTTCTGGCTCTTCGGCTGATTTCTTTATTTTCCTGAGTTCTCTGTCTTCTGTACCTTTTCCATTCTCTAGTACACCTAGTTTTTGCCTCCCTACACCTTTGGGTGAACCAAGGACTCGTTCTGTTCTTCCCATTATTTCTGTTTCCCTTGGGAACAAACCTCTCCTCTGCCTCCTTGCATTTTGTTGCTACATAGTCCATCATTTCTTGTACTGGTTTTCCTGTCAGTTCCCTCTCCCACTGAATGTCTTGAAGGAAGTTCCTCATGCCTGAGTAGTTCCCCCTTTTGTAGTTTGGTTTTTCCCAGCCTATTCCTGCTACTCTCTCCACTTGGAGCTCAACTATGTAGTCGAAGCACAGAACCACATGATCACTAGCTCCCAGGGGCCTTTCATACATGATACCCTCGATGTCCGAACTACTCATGGTGAATACAAGGTCCAACCTTGCTGGTTCATCCTCTCCTCTCTCTCTGGTAGTGTCTCTAACATGTTGATGCATGAGGTTCTCCAGTACCACATCCATCATCTTGGCTCTCCATGTTTCGGGACCCCCATGGGGCTCCAGGTTTTCCCAGTCAATCTCCTTGTGATTGAAATCACCCATAACTAGTAACTTTGCTCCCCCCATGTGTGCTCTCCTGGCCACCTCGGCTAGTGTGTTGATCATTGCTCTGTTGCTCTCATCGTATTCTTCTCTTGGCCTCCTGCAGTTCTGTGGTGGGTTGTACATTACTGCAATTATCACCTTATGTCCCTCAGACTGGATTGTTCCTACTAAGTAGTCCCTTTCGCCCATGCCATCCATTCCTTCCATTTTCTCAAAACCCCACTGGTTTTTAATGAGCAGTGCAACTCCTCCTCCCCCTCTCCTCCCTCTGTCTTTCCTGAAGATTTGATATCCGGATGGAAAGATTGAATCTGTTATTATTCTGGTGAGTTTTGTTTCTGTGAGTGCTATTATGTCTGGGGATGTCTCTTTGATTCTTTCGTGCCACTCCTCATACTTGTTTGTTATTCCATCTGCATTTGTATACCACACCTTCAACTTCTTTTCTAAGACTGTGGTCTGGGAAGTATATTGGGGTTGGGGAAGTGGGAGACCTGGTAAGGAACTATGGGTTGTTGCTGTGGGGGTGAAGTTTGTAATGTAGTGGGTGGGGGCATTGGATGTGGCATGGGTGTTTTGATTTAGAGTGTTTGGTTGCACTGGGGTTGACCTGGTTGGGAGGCTTCTATAGAAAGTTGTGAGGGAGGCTGTATTTGATCTTCTTCCTGGGTCTGGGATCTCCTGTCTGTCTTCTCCATCCCCTCTCTTTCCTCCTTTCGCCTTTGTACCATCTCTCTCAGTTTCTTCCTTTCTTCTTGTGTTCTGTCGCGGTCGAGATACACCTTCCTGTATGCCGTCATGTCCCTTAATCGTGCTTTCTCCTGCAGGATCCTGGTCCGAGTCGCTTCTGCCTTGAAGGTCACTCTCACTGGCCGGGTTCTTTTTTTTACAAACCCCCCTATTCTCCGAAAATTTTCCAGCTGGGTCATATCGTCTTCTCCTATTGCTTTCATGATGCTTTCAATTGCTTTTTTTTCCCCTTGTTTTCTTGCTTCATATGTTTCCCCTTCGACTTCCTGGAGCCCATACACAAAGACTGACCTCACCCTTTCATTCTCCCACTGCATATCCCTGTGTATCCCCTCATTTAATTTGGTTTCCTCCACTGCAGCTTTCCTTTCATCAGTTTCACTGGCTAATGTACTTGGGCTCAGTGGCCTGTCATTTTCCCTTCTCGGCTTTCCTTGGGCTCTGTTGTTGTCTGTTAGGGCCTCCACATAAAGCTTAGCTCTTTCATTTGCTACAGTCTCCTCTGATAGAGCATCTCCATGCAGTTGTGCCCCTTCTTTCCCTACAGTCCCCTTATTTGTGGCTGAGGTAGCAGTCTCTGTTGTCAATCCCAAAATGTTCTTTAGTTCTTTAGGCTGTTTCAGATTTTTCAATTCCTCTTCTAAACTCTGTATCCTAGCTTCTGCTGCTTTGACATGCACCTCCCACTTCCTGCTTTCCATATCTATCCTCTCTTCCATTCTCATGCTAAGTTCTTCTAGTTTCTTTTCCCATTCATGATCCCTTTTTATGAGCTCTGCTGCCCAATCTTCCTTTGCATTTTCCTCCTCCTGTCCCTTGGTTTTTCTTGTTGCTCTCTGGCAACCCATTTTTGTTTTATCCTGATTGCCTCAGAGTGGGAAACCTATGTAGTTCTGTATGTTAGGTTAGTAGTGTGTATGTCAGAGTGTGGGGGGGGGGGGAAGTAGTGGAGGAACTGTGGCTATGTGGGAGCTGAGTGGGGAGGGGTGGGGAGGGTTTAGGGTGAACGGGGGAGGGGAGGGTGATCGAGGGAGGGGAGGGATCAGGGGAAGTAGTGAGATGTCGGTGGTGAGGGGGGAGTGTATGTGTGTCTGGATGTGTGTGTGTGTGTGTGTGTGTGTGTGTGTGTGTGTGTGTGTGTGTGTGTGTGTGTGTGTGTAATTTTGTGTGTAATTGTGTGTGGAATTATGTGTGGGTTTATTATGTACTGAAAGGTAGGTGGCTTGTGCGTTTAAGGTAAGTCTCAGTGGTCCTTGGCTGCCCACACCTTCTTGTGACCTGACCCCCAAACCTCCTGGGACTTACCGCACGTGTGTATGTGTGTGTGTGTGTGTTTGTGTGTGTGTGTGTGTGTGTGTGTGTGCATGTGTGTGTGTGTGTGTGTACTCACCTATTTGTACTCACCTATTTGTGGTTGCAGGGGTCGAGTCACAGCTCCTGGCCCCGCCTCTTCACCTGATTGCTACTAGGTCCTCTCTCTCCCTGCTCCATGAGCTTTATCATACCTCGTCTTAAAACTATGTATGGTTCCTGCCTCCACTACGTCACTTTCTAGGCTATTCCACTGCCTGACAACTCTATGACTGAAGAAATACTTCCTAACTATCCCTCTGACTCATCTGAGTCTTCAACTTCCAATTGTGACCTCTTGTTTCTGTGTCCCCTCTCTGGAACATCCTGTCTTTGTCCACCTTGTCTATTCCACGCAGTATTTTATATGTCGTTATCATGTCTCTCCTGACCCTCCTGTCCTCCAGTGTCTTCAGGCCGATTTCCCTCAACCTTTCTTCATAGGACATTCCCCTTAGCTCTGGGACTAACCTTGTTGCAAACCTTTGTACTTTCTCTAGTTTCTTGACGTGCTTGATCAGGTGTGGGTTCCAGACTGGTGCTGCATACTCCAGTATGGGCCTAACATACACAGTGTACAGTGTCTTGAACGATTCCTTATTAAGGTATCGGAACGCTATTCTCAGGTTTGCCAGGCGCCCGTATGCTGCAGCAGTTATCTGATTGATGTGTGCTTCCGGAGACATGCTCGGTGTTATACTCACCCCAAGATCTTTCTCCTTGAGTGAGGTTTGCAGTCTTTGGCCACCTAGCCTATACTCTGTCTGCGGTCTTCTTTGCCCCTCCCCAACCTTCATGACTTTGCATTTGGCAGGATTAAATTCGAGAAGCCAGTTGCTGGACCAGGTGTCCAGCCTGTCCAGGTCTCTTTGAAGTCCTGCCTGATCCTCGTCCGATTTAATTCTTCTCATTAACTTCACATCATCTGCAAACAGGGACACTTCTGAGTCTATCCCTTCCATCATGTCATTCACATATATTAAAAATAGCACTGGTCCTAGGACTGACCCCTGTGGGACCCCGCTCGTCACAGGCGCCCACTGTGATACCTCATTACGTACCCTGACTCGTTGTTGCCTCCCTGTCAGGTATTCTCTGATTCATTGCAGTGCCCTTCCTGTTATACGTGCTTGATCTTCCAGCTTCTGCACTAATCTCTTGTGAGGAACTGTGTCAAAGGCCTTCTTGCAGTCCAAGAAGACGCAGTCAACCCACCCCTCTCTCTCTTGGCTTATTTCTGTTACCTTGTCATAAAATTCCAGTAGGTTTGTGACACAGGATTTGCCTTCCATGAATCCATGCTGGCTGTCGTTTATAATCTTGTTCCATTCCAGGTGATCCATCACTCTCCTCCTGATAATCTTCTCCGTGACTTTGCATACTGTACACATCAGTGACACTGGTCTATAGTTTAGTACCTCGTTTCTGTCTCCTTTCTTAAAGATGGGGACAACATTTGCCGTCTTCCATACCTCAGTTAGTTTCCCAGTTTCAAGGGATGTGTTGAAAATTGTGGTTAGTGGCATTCACAGCGTCTCTGTTTCCTCTCTAAGGACCCATGGAGAGATGTTGTCTGGTCCCACCGCCTTTGAGGTGTCAATGTCCCTTAGCAGCTTCTTCACCTCCTCCTCATCTGTATGTATGTCATCCAACACTTGTTGGTGTATTCCCCTTGGTGTCCCCATCTGGTCTGTCCCCCCAGAGTCCTTCCTGTCTCTACTGTAAATACTTCCTTAAATCTCGTGTTGAGCTCCTCACATACCTCTTGATCGTTTCTTGTGAGTTCTCCACCTTCTTTCCTAAGCCTGATCACATGGTCTTTGACTGTTGTCTTCCTCTTAATGTGGCTATACAGCAGTTTCGGGTCAGACTTGACTTTCGATATATCGTTTTCGTACTGTCGCTGGGCCTCCCTCCTTATCTGTGAATACTCGTTTCTGGCTCTTCGACTAATCTCCTTATTTTCCTGGGTCCTTTGCCTTGTGTACCTCTTCCACTCTCTAATGTAGTTTTGCCTCCCTACACCTTCGGGTAAACCAAGGACTCGCTTTGGTCTTCCCATTATTTCTGTTTCCCTTGGGAACAAAACTTTCCTCTGCCTCCTTGCATTTTGTTGCTACATACTCCTACCAGTTCTCTGTCCCACTGAACCTCAAGCAGGAAGTTTCTCATACCTGTGTAGTCCCCCCTTTTATAGTTTGGCTTTTCCCATTCAACTCCTGTTACCCTCTCAACTTGTAACTATGTATTCAAAGTTCAGAACCACATGATCACTAGCTCTAAGGGGCCTCTCGTATGTGATGTCCTCAATGTCTGAACTGCTCAGGGTGAACATGAGGTCCAGTCTTGTTGGGTCATCCTCCCCTCTCTCTCTGGTAGTGTCCCTAACATGTTGGTGCATGAGGTTTTCTAGTACCACATTCATCATCTTGGCTCTCCATGTTTCGAGGCCCCCATGTGGCTCCAGGTTTTCCCAGTCATTTTCTCTGTGGTTGAAATCACCCATAAGCAGTAACTTTGCTCTGCCCGAGTGAGCTCTTCTGGCCACCCCAGCTAGTGTGTCCACCATTGCTCTGTTGCTATCTTCATATTCCTCTCTTGGCCTCCTGCAGTTCTGTGGTGGGTTATACATCACTCCAATGACTACTTTATGTTCTCCGGACTGAAGTGTACCTACAATGTAGTCTCTTTCTCCAATCATGTCCATGCCTTCCATTTCCTCAAATCCCCGTCGGTGTTTTACGAGCAGTGCAACCCCTCCTCCCCCTCTACTCCTTCTATCTTTCCTCAGGATCTGATATCCTGTTGGGAAGATTGTGTCTGTTATTGTCTCCGAGTTTTGTTTCTGTGACTGCTATGATGTTGGGGTTTCACTGATTCTTTCAACTCCTCATGTTTATTGTCTGTTTGTGTACCAAACCTTTAGTTTCTTTTCTATCTGGTCATGCAAGTATATTGAGCCTTGGTCTATATCTGTGGTGTAGGTGTGTGTGATGGGGGTGGGGTCAGAATGCCCATAAGGGACAGCTGTTGTGTTTGTGATATGTTGTGTGTGGGTGTGTGTGTGTTGCGTTGTGTGTGTGTGTGTGTGTGCCCTTCCTCCTGTGTCTGTGTATTTTCATTGCTTCTGTGTGTGTGTGTGTGTGTGTGTGTGTGTGTGTGTGTGTGTGTTTGTGTATGTGTGTGTGTGTGTGTGTGTGTGTGTGTGTAATTATGTGTCGAATTATGTGTGGGTTTATTATGTGTCTGAAAAGTAGGTGGCTTGTGCTTGGAGTGTAATGTAGATTCTCAGTTGTCGCTTGTGTCCACAACCTCTTGTGACCTGACTCCCACCCTTACAGTGTTGCCTATATCGACCTGCTTATAGTGAGTTAATCGCCTTGTTCAATGGATTACCATTTGCTAAACCTTATTGAATACTTGAGTGCCTATTCTTTATCGTGCTATGAGAGTTAGACCATTCACATTCAGCTTGGCGGTTAATTGGAACCTGGACCCCACACCCAAACAACCACTCATAGGTGATACAGTACTTGTAGTGCAGCTGTAGCACTGTAGATTGTCCAGGTCGATGTGACGTCCTGGCGTAGATCCAGCTCGATGTACGTCCTGGCGTAGATCCACCTCAATTTCTTCTCGTTAATAATGTACCCTATTCACTGTATTTCTTTCACTGGTCACACGATTGTTTCACTTTATTACCTTTCTTGGGTGACACTTGGCAACGCCGCCTTACACACTAGCCTGCACCACAACGCTTTTATTTTCCAGATCACTTTCAAAATTGTGGCTCTCCCCACACTTATGTGGCTCAGGCAATTAAAAAAAACACTTCTAGGATTGTTGACTACCCTGACACACTTAGCAACCCTTGCAGAACACTTAGTAGCCCTCAAAAACACTTAAATTCCCGGAGCACCGACGGCGTGACTAGCGCGCTCGCTGTCCCTACTGTGTGTGTGTCCTCGAACTTTTCTTCTCCCCCCCCTCCCTGCCTCTCGTTGCCCCCTCCCTGCCTCTCCTTGCCCCCTCCCCTTAAACATCCCTGCAGCTTCTTTCCCACTGCATTAATTTTCATCGAGGACGTGATCCATGGCATATCACAGAGAGAGAGAGAGAGAGAGAGAGAGAGAGCGGGGGGGGGGGAGCAATATGGCGAATGGGGGCAGAAGAGGGCAAGCAATAAGATGGGCGGGGCAGTGTGAGTAGTGAGAGCAATATGAGATGTTCTGGAGGAGGGAAAGGAAGGCTAACATGATGAAAGGAGGGGGGAGGCAATAGAGTAGGTGGAGGGGGGAGGCAATAGAGTAGGTGGAGGGGGGAGGCAATAGAGTAGGTGGAGTGGGGAGGCAATAGAGTAGGTGGAGGGGGGAGGCAATAGAGTAGGTGGAGGGGGGAGGCAATAGAGTAGGTGGAGGGGGGAGGCAATAGAGTAGGTGGAGGGGGGAGGCAATAGAGTAGGTGGAGGGGGGAAGCAATAGAGTAGGTGGAGGGGGGAGGCAATAGAGTAGGTGGAGGGGGGAGGCAATAGAGCAGGTGGAGGGGGGAGGCAATAGAGTAGGTGGAAGGGGGAGGCAATAGAGTAGGTGGAGCGGGGAGGCAATAGAGTAGGTGGAGGGGGGAGGCAATAGAGTAGGTGGAGGGCGGAGGCAATCGAGTAGGTGGAGGGTGGAGGCAATAGAGTAGGTGGAGGGGGGAGGTAATAGAGTAGGTGGAGGGGGGAGGCAATAGAGTAGGTGTAGGGGAGAGGCAATAGAGTAGGTGGAGGGGGGAGGCAATAGAGTAGGTGGAGGGGGGAGGCAATAGAGTAGGTGGAGGGGGGAGGCAATAGAGTAGGTGGAGGGGGAGGCAATAGAGTAGGTGAAGGGGGGAGGCAATAGAGTAGGTGGAGGGGGGAGGCAATAGAATAGGTGGAGGGGGGAGGCAATAGAGTAGGTGGAGGGGGGAGGCAATAGAGTAGGTGGAGGGGGGAGGCAATAGAGTAGGTGGAGGGGGGAGGCAATAGAGTAGGTGGAGGGGGGAGGCAATAGAGTAGGTGGAGGGGGGAGGCAATAGAGTAGGTGCAGGGGGGAGGCAATAGAGTAAGTGGAGGGGGGAGGCAATAGACTAGGTGGAGGGGGGAGGCAATAGAGTAGGTGGAGGGGGGAGGCAATAGAGTAGGTGGAGGGGGGAGGCAAAAGAGTAGGTGGAGGGGGAGGCAATAGAGTAGGTGGAGGGGGGAGGCAATAGAGTAGGTGGAGGGGGGAGGCAATAGAGTAGGTGGAGGGGGGAGGCAAAAGAGTAGGTGGAGGGGGGAGGCAATAGAGTAGGTGGAGGGGGGAGGCAATAGAGTAGGTGGAGGGGGGAGGCAATAGAGTAGGTGGAGGGGGGAGGCAATAGAGTAGGTGGAGGGGGGAGGCAATAGAGTAGGTGGAGGGGGGAGGCAATAGAGTAGGTGGAGGGGGGAGGCAATAGAGTAGGTGAGGGGGGAGGCAATAGAGCAGGTGGAGGGGGGAGGCAATAGAGTAGGTGGAGGGGGGAGGCAATTGAGTAGGTGGAGGGGGGAGGCAATAGAGTAGGTGGAGGGGGGAGGCAATAGAGTAGGTGGAGGGGGGAGGCAATAGAGTAGGTGGAGGGGGGAGGCAATAGAGTAGGTGGAGGGGGGAGGCAATAGAGTAGGTGGAGGGGGGAGGCAATAGAGTAGGTGGAGGGGGGAGGCAATAGAGTAGGTGGAGGGGGGAGGCAATAGAGTAGTAGGCAATAGAGTAGGTGGAGGGGGGAGGCAATAGAGTAGGTGGAGGGGGGAGGCAATAGAGTAGGTGGAGGGGGGGAGGCAATAGAGTAGGTGGAGGGGGGAGGCAATAGAGTATAGAGTAGGTGGAGGGGGGAGGCAATAGAGTAGGTGGAGGGGGGAGGCAATAGAGTAGGTGGAGGGGGGAGGCAATAGAGTAGGTGGAGGGGGGAGGCAATAGAGTAGGTGGAGGGGGGAGGCAATAGAGTAGGTGGAGGGGGGAGGCAATCGAGTAGGTGGAGGGGGGAGGCAATAGAGTAGGTGGAGGGGGGAGGCAATAGAGTAGGTGGAGGGGGGAGGCAATAGAGTAGGTGGAGGGGGGAGGCAATAGAGTAGGTGGAGGGGGGAGGCAATAGAGTAGGTGGAGGGGGGAGGCAATAGAGTAGGTGGAGGGGGGAGGCAATAGAGTAGGTGGAGGGGGGAGGCAGGCAATAGAGTAGGTGGAGGGGGGAGGCAATAGAGTAGGTGGAGGGGGGAGGCAATAGAGTAGGTGGAGGGGGGAGGCAATAGAGTAGGTGGAGGGGGGAGGCAATAGAGTAGGTGGAGGGGGGAGGCAATAGAGTAGGTGGAGGGGGGAGGCAATAGAGTAGGTGGAGGGGGGAGGCAATAGAGTAGGTGGAGGGGGGAGGCAAATAGAGTAGGTGGAGGGGGGAGGCAATAGAGTAGGTGGAGGGCGGAGGCAATAGAGTAGGTGGAGGGGGGAGGCAATAGAGTAGGTGGAGGGGGGAGGCAATACAGTAGGTGGAGGGGGGAGGCAATAGAGTAGGTGGAGGGGGGAGGCAATAGAGTAGGTGGAGGGGGGAGGCAATAGAGTAGGTGGAGGGGGGAGGCAATAGAGTAGGTGGAGGGGGGAGGCAATAGAGAGTAGGCAATGGAGGTGGGGGGGAGGCAATAGAGTAGGTGGAGGGGGGAGGCAATAGTGTAGGTGGAGGGGGGAGGCAATAGAGTAGGTGGAGGGGGGAGGCAATAGAGTAGGTGGAGGGGGGAGGCAATAGAGTAGGTGGAGGGGGGAGGCAATAGAGTAGGTGGTAGGTGGAGGGGGGAGGCAATAGAGTAGGTGGAGGGGGGAGGCAATAGAGTAGGTGGAGGGGGGAGGCAATAGAGTAGGTGGAGGGGGGAGGCAATAGTGTAGGTGGCGGGGGGAGGCAATAGAGTAGGTGGAGGGGGGAGGCAATAGAGTAGGTGGAGGGGGGAGGCAATAGAGTAGGTGGAGGGGGGAGGCAATAGAGTAGGGGGAGGGGGGAGGCAATAGAGTAGGTGGAGGGGGGAGGCAATAGAGTAGGTGGAGGGGGGAGGCAATAGAGTAGGTGGAGGGGGGAGGCAATAAAGTAGGTGGAGGGGGGAGGCAATAGAGTAGGTGGAGGGGGGAGGCAAGGCAATAGAGTAGGTGGAGGGGGGAGGCAATAGAGTAGGTGGCGGGGGGAGGCAATCGAGTAGGTGGAGGGGGGAGGCAATAGAGTAGGTGGAGGGGGAAGGCAATAGAGTAGGTGGAGGGGGGAGGCAATAGAGTTGGTGGAGGGGGGAGGCAATAGAGTAGGTGGAGGGGGGAGGCAATAGAGTAGGTGGAGGGGGGAGGCAATAGAGTAGGTGGAGGGGGAGGCAATAGAGTAGGTGGAGGGGGGAGGCAATAGAGTAGGTGGAGGGGGGAGGCAATAGAGTAGGTGGAGGGGGGAGCCAAACTAGAAGGTGGAGGGGGAGGCAATAGACTAGGTGGAGGGGGAGGCAATAGAGTAGGTGGTGGGGGAGGCAATAGAGTAGGTGGAGGGGGGAGGCAATATAGTAGGTGGAGGGTGAGGCAATAGAGTAGGTGGAGGGGGGAGGCAATAGAGTAGGTGGAGTGGGAGGCAATAGAGTAGGTGGAGTGGGGAGGCAATAGAGTAGGTGGAGGGGGGAGGCAATAGAGTAGGTGGAGAGGGGAGGCAATAGAGTAGGTGGAGGGGGAAGGCAATAGAGTAGGTGGAGGGGGGAGGCAATAGAGTAGGTGGAGGGGGGAGGCAATAGAGTAGGTGGAGGGGGGAGGCAATAGAGTAGGTGGAGGGGGGAGGCAATAGAGTAGGTGGAGGGGGAGGCAATAGAGTAGGTGGAGGGGGGAGGCAATACAGTAGGTGGAGGGGGGAGGCAATACAGTAGGTGGAGGGGGGCGGCACTAGAGTAGGGGGCGGGGGGAGGCAATAGAGTAGGTGGAGGGGGGAGGCAATAGAGAAGGTGGAGGGGGAGGCAATACAGTAGGTGGAGGGGGGAGGCAATAGAGTAGGTGGAGGGGGGAAGCAATAGAGCAGGTGGAGGGGGGAGGCAATAGAGTAGGTGGAGGGGGGAGGCAATAGAGTAGGTGGAGTGGGGAGGCAATAGAGCAGGTGGAGGGGGGAGGCAATACAGTAGGTGGAGGGGGGAGGCAATACAGTAGGTGGAGGGGGGAGGCAATAGAGTAGGTGGAGGGGGGAGGCAATAGAGTAGGTGGAGGGGGGAGGCAATAGAGTAGGTGGAGGGGGGAGGCAATAGAGCAGGTGGAGGGGGGAGGCAATACAGTAGGTGGAGGGGGGAGGCAATACAGTAGGTGGAGGGGGGAGGCAATACAGCAGGTGGAGGGGGGAGGCAATAGAGTAGGTGGAGGGGGGAGGCAATAGAGTAGGTGGAGGGGGGGAGGCAATAGAGCAGGTGGAGGGGGGAGGCAATAGAGTAGGTGGAGGGGGGAGGCAATACAGTAGGTGGAGGGGGGAGGCACTACAGTAGGTGGAGGGGGGAGGCAATACAGTAGGTGGAGGGGGGAGGCAATACAGTAGGTGGAGGGGGGAGGCAATACAGTAGGTGGAGGGGGGAGGCAATACAGTAGGTGGAGGGGGGAGGCAATACAGTAGGTGGAGAGGGGAGGCAATAGAGTAGGTGGAGGGGGGCAATACAGTAGGTGGAGGGGGGAGGCAATACAGTAGGTGGAGGGGAGGCAATACAGTAGGTGGAGGGGGGAGGCAATAGAGTAGGTGGAGGGGGGAGGCAATACAGTAGGTGGAGGGGGGAGGCAATAGAGTAGGTGGAGGGGGGAGGCAATAGAGTAGGTGGAGGGGGGAGGCAATACAGTAGGTGGAGGGGGGAGGCAATAGAGTAGGTAGAGGGGGGAGGCAATAGAGTAGGTGGAGGGGGGAGGCAATAGAGTAGGTGGAGGGGGGAGGCAATAGAGTAGGTGGAGGGGGAGGCAATACAGTAGGTGGAGGGGGGAGGCAATAGAGTAGGTGGATGGGGGAAGCAATAGAGCAGGTGGAGGGGGGAGGCAATAGAGTAGGTGGAGGGGGGAGGCAATAGAGTAGGTGGAGTGGGGAGGCAATAGAGCAGGTGGAGGGGGGAGGCAATACAGTAGGTGGAGGGGGGAGGCAATAGAGTAGGTGGAGGGGGGAGGCAATAGAGTAGGTGGAGGGGGGAGGCAATAGAGTAGGTGGAGGGGGAGGCAATAGAGTAGGTGGAGGGGGGAGGCAATAGAGCCGGTGGATGAGGGAGGCAATAGAGTAGGTGGAGGGGGGAGGCAATAGAGTAGGTGGAGGGGGGAGGCAATAGAGCAGGTGGAGGGGGGAGGCAATACAGTAGGTGGAGGGGGGAGGCAATACAGTAGGTGGAGGGGGGAGGCAATACAGTAGGTGGAGGGGGGAGGCAATAGAGTAGGTGGAGGGGGGAGGCAATACAGTAGGTGGAGGGGGGAGGCAATACAGTAGGTGGAGGGGGGAGGCAATACAGTAGGTGGAGGGGGGAGGCAATACAGTAGGTGGAGAGGGGAGGCAATAGAGTAGGTGAAGGGGGGAGGCAATACAGTAGGTGGAGGGGGAGGCAATACAGTAGGTGGAGGGGAGGCAATACAGTAGGTGGAGGGGGGAGGCAATAGAGTAGGTGGCGGGGGGAGGCAATACAGTAGGTGGAGGGGGGAGGCAATAGAGTAGGTGGAGGGGGAGGCAATACAGTAGGTGGAGGGGGGAGGCAATACAGTAGGTGGAGTGGGGAGGCAATACAGTAGGTGGAGGGGGAGGCAATAGAGTAGGTGGAGGGGGGAGGCAATAGAGTAGGTGGAGGGGGGAGGCAATAGAGTAGGTGGAGGGGGGAGGCAATACAGAAGGTGGAGGGGGGAGGCAATACAGTAGGTGGAGGGGGGAGGCAATACAGTAGGTGGAGAGGGGAGGCAATAGAGTAGGTGAAGGGGGGAGGCAATACAGTAGGTGGAGGTGGAGGCAATACAGTAGGTGGAGGGGAGGCAATACAGTAGGTGGAGGGGGGAGGCAATAGAGTAGGTGGAGGGGGGAGGCAATAGAGTAGGTGGAGGGGGGAGGCAATAGAGCAGGTGGAGGGGGGAGGCAATACAGTAGGTGGAGGGGGGAGGCAATACAGTAGGTGGAGGGGGGAGGCAATACAGTAGGTGGAGGGGGGCGGCAATAGAGTAGGTGGAGGGGGGAGGCAATAGAGCAGGTGGAGGGGGGAGGCAATACAGTAGGTGGAGGGGGGAGGCAATACAGTAGGTGGAGGGGGGAGGCAATACAGAAGGTGGTGGGGGGTGGCAATAGAGTAGGTGGAGGGGGGAGGCAATACAGTAGGTGGAGGGGGGAGGCAATACAGTAGGTGGAGGGGGGAGGCAATAGAGGAGGTGGAGGGGGGAGGCAATACAGTAGGTGGAGAGGGGAGGCAATAGAGTAGGTGAAGGGGGGAGGCAATACAGTAGGTGGAGGGGGAGGCAATACAGTAGGTGGAGGGGAGGCAATAAAGTAGGTGGAGGGGGGAGGCAATAGAGTAGGTGGAGGGGGGAGGCAATACAGTAGGTGGAGGGGGGAGGCAATAGAGTAGGTGGAGGGGGAGGCAATACAGTTGGTGGAGGGGGGAGGCAATACAGTAGGTGGAGTGGGGAGGCAATACAGTAGGTGGAGGGGGGAGGCAATAGAGTAGGTGGAGGGGGGAGGCAATGCAGTAGGTGGAGGGGGGAGGCAATACAGTAGGTGGAGGGGGCGAGGCAATACAGTAGGTGGGGGGGGTGGCAATACAGTAGGTGGAGGGGGGAGGCAATAGAGTAGGTGGAGGGGGGAGGCAATACAGTAGGTGGAGGGGGGAGGCAATACAGTAGGTGGAGGGGGAGGCAATACAGTAGGTTGAGGGGGAGGCAATACAGTAGGTGGAGGGGGGAGGCAATACAGTAGGTGGAGGGGGGAGGCAATACAGTAGGTGGAGTGGGGAGGCAATAGAGTAGGTGGAGGGGGGAGGCAATACAGTAGGTGGAGGGGGGAGGCAATAGAGTAGGTGGAGGGGGGAGGCAATAGAGTAGGTGGAGGGGGGCGGCAATACAGTAGGTGGAGGGGGGAGGCAATACAGTAGGTGGAGGGGGGAGGCAATACAGTAGGTGGAGGGGGGAGGCAATACAGTAGGTGGAGGGGGGAGCCAATACAGTAGGTGGAGGGGGGAGGCAATACAGTATGTGGAGGGGAGAGGCAATACAGTAGGTGGAGGGGGGAGGCAATACAGTAGGTGGAGGGGGAGGCAATACAGTAGGTGGAGGGGGAGGCAATACAGTAGGTGGAGGGGGGAGGCAATACAGTAGGTGGAGGGGGGAGGCAATACAGTAGGTGGAGGGGGGAGGCAATAGAGTAGGTGGAGGGGGGAGGCAATACAGTAGGTGGAGGGGGGAGGCAATACAGTAGGTGGAGGGGGGAGGCAATAGAGTAGGTGGAGGGGGGAGGCAATACAGTAGGTGGAGGGGGGAGGCAATAGAGTAGGTGGAGGGGGGAGGAGGAACGTTACGAAATACAGAATACAAATATTTTCAGGTGCAAAATAAATCCACTAACATGTGGTGCGTCAGGACACGTGCAGGACACGTGCAGGACACGTGCAGGACACGTGCTTGTTCAGTCCCAGGATAACTGGTGGCTGAGGCAACAATCATACACAGTTTCAGGAGCAGGTATGATCGGGCCCTTGAGCCAAGAGCTACGACTCGACCCTGAGTACTCTGTGTGTGTGAGTGTGTGTGTGTGTGTGTGTGTGTGTGTGTGTGTGTGTGTGTGTGTGTGTGTACTCACCTAGTTGAGGTTGCGGGGGTCGAGTCCAAGCTCCTGGTCCCGCCTCTTCACTGATCGCTACTAGGTCACTCTCCCTGAACCGTGAGCTTTATCATACCTCTGCTTAAAGCTATGTATGGATCCTGCCTCCACTACATCGCTTCCCAAACTATTCCACTTACTGACTACTCTGTGGCTGAAGAAATACTTCCTAACATCCCTGTGATTCATCTGTGTCTTTAGCTTCCAACTGTGTCCATTTGTTGCTGTGTCCCATCTCTGGAACATCCTGTCTTTGTCCACCTTGTCAATTCCTCTCAGTATTTTGTATGTCGTTATTATGTCCCCCCTATCTCTCCTGTAAAGTAAAAGGACACAAGTGCAATAATGTGACATTTATTGTGGCAACGTTTCGCTCTCCAGGAGCTTTATCAAGCCATTACAAACAATACATGGACACAGAGGGTATATAAAGGCTCAGAGTGAGGTGCAATGCTAGTGAGGTAACGTTTCGATGTTCACTAGTGGTAGTAGTAGTAGTAGTAGTAGTGGTAGTGACAAAAGTAATACAATATGGTAGAGCAATTAATTTGTACATGAGTAAAAGGATATAAAAGCTATTACTTGGGTAACATAAAAATAGGTTGGACAAATATAGACTGGAAAGAGGCAGCTTGTATCAGTGTTCACTCTCTGTAATGTGCTTTGTGTAGTATAACAGGAGAGACTATGTGATGGGAGGGTTTACTGTTTTCAGGAGGATTCTTGCTAAGACTTCGGAGATGGTGAAGCTGCCGTTGTTTTGTTTAATTGTATTCGAAACAGCGATCAATGCTGATTCGAGGCACTTGTGTCTGCGAAAATTAGTTTCTTTGATCACTAATTGGGCGTCTCTGAATTTCATGAGATGATTGGTGGAATTTCGGTGTTGTACACAGGCGTTGTTCAAGTTATCGTTCCTACATGCGTAAATGTGTTCATTGAGGCGGGTGTCGAGGTTTCTTGCTGTTTCACCTACGTAAATCTTGTCACAGCCTCCACAGGGTATAGTGTAAACTCCTGCATTGACTGGTTCGTGGTGCTTGGATTTTGTCCTGGTTAGATCCTTTATTGAAGTGCTAGAAGCGATGGCGACTCTGGTGTTAGCTTGTGAAAGTACTTTAGAGACGTTCAGTGCAACCTGGCTGTTGGGAAGAATTATAACTTTGTTGGGAGTGGTGTTGATGCATGGGGAATTAATGATCTGAAGAGCTCTTTTCTTGCAGTCTTTGATGAAAAAAGAAGGAAAATGTAACTCAGTGAATGTTTGGTGAATGTATGTACATTCCTTGTCAAGAAACTCAGGACTACAAACTCGGTATGCTCTTAGGAAAAACCCGATGATGATGCCTCTTTTGGTCTTGGTATCTTGACTGGAATAGAAGTGTGTGAGATCATTTTTATTGGTGGGTTTCCGATAAACTTGAAATCTTAGGTTGTTGTCTACTTTGTGAATGAGGACGTCGAGGAAAGGTAGCTTGTCATTGAACTCTTCTTCTAGTGTAAACTGGATCGCCGGTTCAACTTCGTTGAGCCTTGCCTGAAGATCCCGTACATCAAAACGTTTGGGAGTTATTACGAGGACATCGTCCACGTAACGTAACCAAGTGACGCTTGAAGGGATGATGTTGGCGAAGTGTTCGGACTCTAGGTGTTCCATGTATAAGTTGGCTAGGACGGCACTATTGGGGATCCCATTCCCATGCCGTAGGTTTGTTTGTAGAGCTTGTTATTGAAAGAAAAACAGTTGAAATTAACACAGAGTTCAATCAAGTCAACAAAATCTCCGGGAGGTAGAGGAAGATTAAGGTCCTGATTGACTTTACGTCGTAGAACCTCGATGGCTTTTTTGGTAGGTACTTTTGTGAAGAGGGAAGTCACATCCAAACTGCTTAGTTTCTTGTTACGGATGGAGAGGTTTCGGATGCGGTTGAGAAGGTCGCCTGAGTGTTTAAGATGAGCGGGGCTGATGGTCCCCAGAAGGCAGGAAAGATGTTTGGCATGAACTCCGGCTAGTTTGTGTGGAGCACTGCCTATTCCTGACGTGATTGGCACCTCACTCTGAACCTTTATATACCCTCTGTGTCCATGTATTGTTTGTAATGGCTTGATAAAGCTCCTGGAGAGCGAAACGTTGCCACAATAAATGTCACATTAGTTGCACTTGTGTCCTTTTACTTTACATATTGTCGGTAATTCTACCAACTTTATTCCTATCTCTCCTGTCCTCCCGTGTCGTCAGGTTGATTTCCCTTAACCTCTCCTCGTAGGACATACCTTTTAACTCTGGGACTAGTCTTGTGGCAAACCTTTGCACTTTCTCTAGTTTCTTTACGTGCTTGGCTAGGTGTGGGTTCCAAACTGGTGCCGCATACTCCAATATGGGCCTAACGTACACGGTGTACAGGGTGTGTGTGTGTGTGTGTGTGTGTGTGTATGTGTGTGTGTGTGTGTGTGTGTGTGTGTGTGTGTGTGTGTGTGTGTGTGTGTATGTGTGTGTGTGTGTGTTTGTGTCGTGCCGAATAGGTAAAACTGGTCAATTAGGAAGCACTCATTTAAAATTAAGTCCTTTCGAAAAAAAATTCTTATATGTTTAAAGATATACATTTTAATTTATATTAATGTATAAATTAATAATTTAGTACCAAAAGAACCATAGAAAATTTATCTAACATTATTATAACACGACTCAGTCATGTATTATCTAATCGATTTTCGATTCTTGTAGTTCCATATATTTTCTCAGTGTATTAACCCAGACAGTCAGAGGCCCCGATGGGAAAATTAAGCAAGTTACTTTGATTTGTTTTAAGAAAATTAATGCAATAGAAAATAGGCTGGTTATCCATAATCTCACTGTTTTAAAAGATTCCATTGTCTTTAATATGGAGGTATTTGATGTATGTTAAGGGCCATGTATTGTGTGGTATTGGTAGGGGCAGGAAATATGTGACGTGTCTCCTCCTTGCTGGCCCCTTCCCTTGTTACGGTGCCCCGTGGCCTGCTGGCTAATGCTTTCGCTTCACACGGCGAGGGTCTGGATTCGATTCCCGGCGAGGGTAGAAACATTGGACATGTTTCGTCACACGGTTGTCCATGTTCACCCATCAGTAAAATGGGTACCTGGGTGTTAGTGGACTGGTGTGGGTCGCATCCTGGGACACTGACCTAATTTGCCCGATATGCTCTGCATAACAAGGGGCTTTAAGATAAGATTTCGTTCGGATTTTTAACCCCGGAGGGTTAGCCACCCAGGATAACCCAAGAAAGTCAGTGCGTCATCGAGGACTGTCTAACTTATTTCCATTGTGGTCCTTAATCTTGTCCCCCAGGATGCGACCCACACCAGTCGACCAACACCCAGGTACCTATTTGCTGCTAGGTGAACAGGACAACAGGTGTAAGGAAACGTGTCGAAATGTTTCCACCCGCCGGGAATCGAACCCGGGCCCTCCGTGTGTGAAGCGGGAGCTTTAGCCACCAGGCTTTGTATGTAGTAGTATGTCACTGACGTCAGTTATGGTCTGTATACTTTGTACATGTACATGTACTAAATATATTATTATTATTATTATTATTATTATTATTATTATTATTATTATTATTATTATTATTATTATTATTATTATTATTATTATTATTATTATTATTATTATCATTATTATAGTGATGTGAGCTCGTTGGTAGAGTATATGATAGTGGAAATTATTCAGGCCGTTATGTGAGAAAGGATTGGACACAGTGTCTGATTCACTCGGATTGGCTTGAGAAGGATGAAGAGGATTGGGCTCTGTTTAGGAGTTGACGACTGAGAGGTGGTAGGAGGGTTGAGGGGTAGAGTAGGTTGATGAAATCAAGAGGAGGGGGCCAGAGTTATAATCACATGTACAAGGTATACAGACCATAGCTGACATCAGTGACATATTACTATATAGAAAGTCGCTTGTTATGCTGAGCATTTCTCGCAAATTAGGTCAGTTTTGTCCCAGGTACTAATTTTACTGATGGGTGAACAGGGACAGCAGGTGTGTTAAGGAGAAATGTCCTAATGTTTTCCACCCGTACAGAGGATCGAACCCCGGGATTGAGTGCGCTAGCGATCGAGCTATGTGAAGTTGGTTGGCAGTTTGGAGAAAGTCGAGGAATCTGGGGTCGTCAGCACCACAACGTCTTGTCAGAAGACAAGAACGGATTGTCATGACAACTGTGAAAGAGTCGTATGCCGAGTAATCTTTGTTGACCATGGCTACAAAAACAGTGCGGCAGGATCTACGACCGCCTCATGATATTGTAACACTTGCGGTGGATGAAGTTGAACACACGATGTGCACTCATCTACTTGGTATAAACCTTGGTAATAAATAATTACATGTTGGTCCCAAGACTTGAACCTTTTTAATAAATGTGTCCTAGTGTTTGTTTACGTGTTTTTCTAAACCATCTCACCTGTTTGTGATTTCAGGGGTTGAGTTCTAGCTTCTGGTCCCGCCTCTTCGCTGGTTACTACTAAGTTCACTCTCTCCCTGCTCCATGAGCATTGTCGTACATCTTCTTCAAGCTGTGTATGGATCCTACATCAACTATATCACTCTCCAGATTGTTTCACTGCCTGGCAACTCTATGACTGAATAAATACTTCCTAACATCCCTGTGACTCATCTGAGTTTTCAATTTCCTGTTGTGATCCCTTGTTGCTGTGTCTCATCTCAGAAACATTGTGTCCCTGTCCACCTTCTTAATTCCTTAAAGTATTTTGTATGTCGTTATCATGTTCCCCGATCCCTCCGGTTTTCCAGTGTCGTCACGTTGATTTCCCTTAACTGACGTACGCAGTGTACAGTGTCCTGTACTATTCCTTACTGAGGTGATAAAATGCTGTTCTGAGGTTTTCCAGGCGCCCATATGCTGCAGCAGTTATTTGGATGATGTGCACCTCAGGAGATGTGCTCGGTATTACACTCACCCCCAAGATCCTTTCCTTGAGCGAGGTTTGCAGTCTTTGACTCCCTAGCCTGTATTCTGTCTGCGGTCTTTTTTGACCTTCCCCAATCTTCATGACTTTGCACTTGGTGGGGTTGAACTCCAGGAGCCAGTTGATGGACCAGGCTCCCAGCCTGTCCAGATATCTTTAATTCAGATATCTATTTTAATTATCCTCATCAGTTCCATATCGTCTGGAAACAAAGACACCTGTGAATATATTCCTTCCTTCATGCCATTCAGGTAAATCAGAAACAGCACTGACCCCAGGACTGACCCTTCTCACAGGCGCCCTCTCTGACACATCATCACGTACCATTTCTCATTGTTTCCTTCCTGTCAGGTTTTCTCACAGTTATTGCAGCTACTATGTGCGACCAGCAGTAACAGCCTGGTTATTCCTTCCTGCTCTTCTAGCTTTTCAACCAGTCTCTTGTATGGTCCTGTATCGAATGCCTTCTTACAGTCCAAGAACATGCAGTGTACCTACCTCTCTCTATCCCCTGCCTCACTTCTGTCATCTTGTCGTAAATCACGGGATTTCCCCTCCCTGAAACAGTGCTGGTTATCGTGTAAAAGCTCTTTCCTTTCTAGGTGCTCCACCACTCTCCTAATAAGATTCACCATAACTTTGCATACTATACATGTCAGTGACACTGGTCTATATATTGATGCCACCTGTCTATCTCCTTTCATGAAGACTGGGACTACATTTGCTCACTTACATATCTAAGGTAGTTGCCCTGTTTCAATAGGTGTGTTGAAGATTTTTGTCAGTGATTGACACAGTGGTTCTGCTCCCTCTCTCAGAACCCACGTAGAGATGTTTTCCAGTCCCACCACCTTTGAGGTATCAAGCTCACATAGCAGCCTTTTCACCTCCGTCTCGGTTGTGTGTAATATGTCCAGCACTTGTTGGTGCACCCTTCCATCCCAGTCTG
This sequence comes from Cherax quadricarinatus, assembly GCF_038502225.1. Classification (NCBI taxonomy): domain Eukaryota; kingdom Metazoa; phylum Arthropoda; class Malacostraca; order Decapoda; family Parastacidae; genus Cherax; species Cherax quadricarinatus. Next base: position 20,635,210 of record NC_091365.1, on the reverse strand, counting down.
CTCGAGTTCTTTCTGTCTCGACTGAAAATACTTACTAAAATCTTGCATTGAGTTCCTCACATACTTCTTGGTAGTTTCTTGTGATTTAATCTCCTTCCTTCCTCAGCCTGATTACTTGGTCCTTGACTGTTGTTTTCATACTGATGTGGCTGTACAATGGACTTGGGTGAAACTTGGTTTTTGATGCTATGTCATTCTTGTATTGCCTCTGGGCGTTTTTCATTACCATGCCTATTAATTTCTGGCTCTTCAGTTAATCTTCTTATTTTCTTGGGTTCTTTGTCTTCCATACATTTTCCTTTCTTTAGTTCTGGCCTCTCGACACCTTTGCGTGACCCATTGGCTCGCCCTGATCTTCCCATTGTTTCTGTTCTGCCTCCTTGCATTTTGTGGTCACGTATTCCATCATTTTTTTCCCACCAGTTATCTTTCCCACTGTATCTTATGCAGAAAATTCCTCATGCCTGTTTATTCCCTTATTTTGTTCTTTGGCTTCTCTCATTCACTCTCCACTTTTAACTCTACAATGTATTCATAGCTAAGCATCACGTGATCACTAGCACTGAGGGACCTTTCATTTGTGATGTCCACAATGTCAGAACTACTCAAGGTGAATATGAGGTCCAGCCTTGTTGGTTCATCATCTCCTTTCTCTCTGATAGTGTCCTTAACATGTTGATGCATGAGGTTTCCAGTTCCACCTTCATAATGTTAGCTCTCCATGTTTCTGGTACTCCATGTGGCTCCAGGTTTACCCAGGCAATCTCCTTGTGAGTAATAATAATAATATAATATTTATTTACTGCAAGTACATGTACAAGGTATACAGGCCTAGCTGACATCAATGACATACTACTACATAGAAAGCCGTTTGTTATGCAGAGCATTTTGGGCAAAATATGTCAGTTTTGTCCCAGGACGTGTCCTACACCAGTCGACTAACTCCCAGGTACCCATTTTACTGATGGGGAACATAGACAACCGATGTAAAGAAACACGCCCAGTGTTTCTACCCTCGCTGGGAATCGAACCCAGACTCTCACTGTATGAAGCGAGAGCTTTAGCCACCAGGCCACAGGGTATGGGTCATTGCAATCACCAACAAATAGTAACTTTGCCCTACCCATGTGGGTCCTTCTGCCCACCTCAGCTAGAGTGTCCACCATTGCTCTAGTGCTCTCGTTATACTCTTGGCCACCTGTTATTCGGTGGTTGGTTGTACATCACTTCAATCATCACCTGGTCACCCCTCAGTGTTTGTACTAAGTAGTCCCTAGCTTCACTTATGTCCATTCCTTCTATCTCCTCAAATCTCAGCAGTGCAACTCAACCTTCCCCTCTTGTGTGTCTGTGTGTGTATGTTGGTCTGGACGCAGAAATCACTACAAAATTCACCTCTGACTTGCTGAAATAGCTGTGCTGAGCTGAACAACAACAGCAGAACATACAAGAGACGCTGAACACGTGACTTGAGAAACAGCATAACTCGTTGAGAGACGGATGTTTCTTGTGTAGGGTGATGAAGTGAAGATGACTTCATACCTCTTCCTTCCTCTCTCTGGGCAAACACAACTGCTGCGACCACTGCTTTCCACCATTGTGAAACAATATTTTGTTGGTAAGCTGATAGCGGGGTTCAATTATAAACGTCTTCGAAGGCTTCTTACTTTATTTGAAAAGCCGTAGTGGGTACACAGGCTTGTGTGTTTGTGCCCATGGCCCGGGAGGGCCATGCCCACGAGAGAGAGAGGGAGTAGGCTTGTTGACTGCTTCTAGGCCGCTGAGTGAGTACGCGAGTGCAGGGGTGGGCATACTGAAGTGGTAAGCCTATAGGTGGCAGCACCAGCATGGCGTGAAATATGAACTCAGCTGGCAAACAGCATAGGCTGTCTGTGCAGACAGTACAGGCTGTCTACAGAATGACATTAACTGATCATATGTATGAATAGCATTAACTTATCATACATATGAATGGCATTAGCTGATCATACATATAAATGACATTAGCTGATCATATGTATGAATGACATTAGCTGATAATACGTACAAGTGGCATTAGCTGATCATATGTATGGATGGCATAAGTTGATTGTGGAAAATATTTAATTTTCCGAAGTTATAGTGCCTAATAGGTGTTTAATGTGTTGATATGGGTCAAAGAATGTATTTGAAAATGGAAGAGAACCAAGAGGTCCCCTCTGCGCCTGCGCTGATGGGCAGGGGGGGAGGTCGAGATGGGGCATCAGGAGGCATGAGTGTTGTTGAATGGAGTTAAGAGGCTGGGAAAGCATGGGACCAGGAAATTGGCGTTCATGGCGGCCTAAGGATTAATATAGGCCTCACTTCATAATAGGAAGTGTCATAACTGTTCCTGGCAAAGAGTGAGGGAACGTGATATATGGGACCGCTGTAATAAAGTGGCAAAATTAATGAATAATGGTAGATGCCATTGAGTGTGTTCAGGGGAAAATACCCATGATTTAATCATCACTCATCGGTCACAAATCTTAATAGAGCGACCTCTAACGTGTATACTAGTTATGAGATGTTAAACCGTATGGTGGGCTGTGAAGTAATCAGTGATAATAACACTAAGTTAAGGAATCGTTGAAGTGATATAAGCTGCCATTCCCAGAGTGAGTGAGCACACGTGTACCTCGTGGTTTCTGTCCCGAGGATAGTGAAGTTTTTATGGAGTCATGACTTCTAAACCAGGACAAACCAATGGATATCTCGTCTTGCTGGAATAAGAACCGTATCGGCGTAGCATGAGATCGAAATGAGATGGTGGATGGAGGAAACAATCACCCACAGTTAAGTAACCTTTCTAGTTTTAGCAAACTGATACTGGCCAGTTAGGAATGTTGTAATTTGATAGGTTATTATTATTATTAAAGATTCGTCGGTATTCTCCCTGCCCGGGCCTTTTCCAAGTGGTGGCCCGGCCTTGGCTCCCTCGTTAGGGAGTATCTGAGACCTAAGTCTCCCATGGGAGGAGGCACAAGTACCTCCTCATCTTTGGGACCAACTGTCCCCAGGCCTAGCCACAAGCTAGGCCTCTCTGGTCTGCCATCCCCACCCCAAGGGGGCTAATGGCAATGACAGGCTTGTGAGCTACAAGCTTGGGCTCAGGCACCTACCCTGCTCTAGAAGGGCTGGGTATGGAGTCGATGATTTGATAGGTTGTGGGTGATCCAACTACATCAAATGACCACTGGAGAAATTCTAGTAAGTGGTGGTATTATATACAAGTGTTTTCCATTGATGTATATATATGTGTGTAACATACCCCCCCTCCCCCCGCCTCCTTTCCTACAGTCAAACCAATAATTTATGCAGTCCACAATTAATTAGTAGTGTCGTACTTGTGGGTGCTATCCACTTCATACTTGTCTCGGACAGACATGGGTAAGGTTGTGAGGTCGGAGGAGCCACCTGCGGTGACCAGGGGTGGCTAAGTTTTCTCACATGTCTACACAGGGTAACTACTGTAATCAATATATGGTTGTCGTCTTCCAATGAGATTACTTGTATGAATGTAATGTTGAGATTCATTCAGGTAACCCCTTATAAATTTTCCATACTGATCATTCATATGAATGGCATAAGCTGATTATGGAAAATTTTCTAGGGTGATTACCTGTACGTACCTCAACATTACATGCATACGAGTAATCTCATTGGGAGACAACCATAACATTGTATCAATCGCATCTGCTAGAAAAATGACAGGATGGATAATGAGAACCTTCAAAACTAGGGAGGCCAAGCCCATGATGACACTCTTCAGGTCACTTGTTCTATCTAGGCTGGAATATTGCTGCACACTAACAGCACCTTTCAAGGCAGGTGAAATTGCCGACCTAGAAAATGTACAGAGAACTTTCACGGCGCGCATAACGGAGATAAAACACCTCAATTATTGGGAGCGCTTGAGGTTCCTAAACCTGTATTCCCTGGAACGCAGGAGGGAGAGATACATGATTATATACACCTGGAAAATCCTAGAGGGACTAGTACCGAACTTGCACACGAAAATCACCCACTACGAAAGCAAAAGACTTGGCAGACGATGCACCATCCCCCCAATGAAAAGCAGGGGTGTCACTAGCACGTTAAGAGACCATACAATAAGTGTCAGGGGCCCGAGACTGTTCAACTGCCTCCCAGCACACATAAGGGGGATTACCAACAGACCCCTGGCAGTCTTCAAGCTGGCACTGGACAAGCACCTAAAGTCAGTTCCGGATCAGCCGGGCTGTGGCTCGTATGTTGGTTTGCGTGCAGCCAGCAGCAACAGCCTGGTTGATCAGGCTCTGATCCACCAGGAGGCCTGGTCTCAGACCGGGCCGCGGGGGCGTTGACCCCCGGAACTCTCTCCAGGTAAACTCCAGGTCTCCAGGTAGTCACCCCGTGTAGACATGTGAGAAAACTTAACCACCTCTGGTCACTGCAGGTGGCCCCCTCAACCCTCACAATCTTATCCATATCTATCCGAGACCAGTATAAATTGGACAGCACCCCCAAGTACGGCGCTACTAATTAATTGTGGACTGTATAGATTATATTAGTTTAACTGAATGAAGGAGGGGGGTAGGTTACACATGGATATATCCATCAAAGAAAACATTTGTACATAATCCCATCACTTACCAGATATTCTCTGGTGGTCACTTGATGTAGCTGGATCACCCATAACCTATCCAATTACAATATACCTAAATGGCCAGTATCAGTCTGCTATAACTAGAAGGGTTACTTAACTGTGGGTGATTGGTGTTCCTTATTTCCTCCATTCACCATCTCATTTTGATGTCCTACTACACCGACACAGTTCTTATTCCAGCAGGACGAGGTATCCATTGGTTTGTCCCGGTTTAGAAGTCATGACTCCATAAAAACTTCACTATCCTCGGGACGGGAACCACGAGGAAAACGTGTTCACTCGGAGCAGGGCGACTTATTTCACTTCCCGCATTGTCTTAACTTAATGTTATTATCACTGATTACATTACCATTCGCAAGACGATTTAATGTCTCATAATTATTATACACACTGGAGGCCACTCCATTAGGATCTGAGACCGATGAGTGATGATTAAACCACGGGCAATTTTCCCCAGGACACAGTCCATGGCGATGTGCCAGTCACCACCGGTCCTTCCATTATTCACTCATTTTACCACTCTATTACGGTGGTCCCATAAATAAAGTTCCCTCACTCTTCACCAGGAACAGTTACGACACTTTCTATTATGAAGTGAGGCCTATATTAATCCTTAGGCCGCCGTGAACGCCAATTTCCTGGTCCCATGTTTTCACAGCCTCCTCACTCCATTCAAAACACTCCCGCCTCCTGATGCCCTGAGCCGACCTCCTCTTCTGCACATCCGTGCAGTTGCAGAGGGAACTGTTGGCTCTATTCCATTTTCAAATACATTTTGACCCAAATCAGCACATTAAATACTTATTAGGCGCTATAGCTTCGGAAATTAAATAATTTCCACACTGATCATATGTATGAATGGCATTTGCTGATCATACGTATGAATGACATCAGTTGATAATACACATGAACGGCTTTAAGAGATATAACAAAGAAACTACCCATCTACTTCAGTTGTTGCAATTCAAGGTCTAATCACGTCTTTGTTAACTAGCAACAAACAACGAATTTAAGGTATTACCTGGAGAAGGTTTCAGTTGTCAACGCCCCCGCGAACCGGTATGATAATTTCCCTGCCAGGATTACGAGCGAGACAATAGTACAGGCCTGGCCGAGGACCAGGCCGCGGGGGCGTGGACCCACGGAGCTCATTGACCTGATGGCTAAAGCTCTCGCTTCACATGGTGAGTGTCCGGGTTCGATTCCCGGCGGGGGTAGAAACATAGGGAGTTTTTCCTTACACCAGTTGTCTATGTTCACCCAGCAGAAAAATGGGTGCCAGGGTGTTAGTGGACTTGTGTGGGTCGCATCCTGGGTGTTAGTGGACTTGTGTGGGTCGCATCCTGGGACAAAACTGACCTAATTTGAGGGAAATGTTCAGCATAACAAGCGACTTTCTATTTAGTAGTATGTTATTGATGTCAGCTATGGTCTGTATACCTTGTACATGTACTTGTAATAAATAAATATATTACTCCAGATTGATTAAAATATTTCGACCACTGGTTATTCAAAGAATGAGAGACGTCACCTGATCAGACAGACGACTCACATCTGTATTCTGTCCTTCTGTATCAACAAACAAGACAAAGAAAGAATTTAAGGTAGGCGTAATATCTTTCTTGTTGCCTTTTAAGCAAATTTTAAATAGAAGAGATTCTGCATTATATTAATAATAGTTACCGGTAATAAATTTGTTTTCTCTAATTAGAAAGTAATAATTATTTTCTTTGAGATGGACTACACTAGAGGGTAAACTGATGCAAATACCAGCACACTGCACTAAATAATAATAATTTATTTATTTATTTATTTATTTATTTATTTAAAAATTTGAGCACACATACAGAGGTACAACAAATACAGGTAAGAGCAGTATGCCAAAGCCACTTATACTATGCATAGCATTACGGGCTGGCTTAAAATTAACTTAAGATTAACTAAGCAATGATGAAATCAGTGATAAAACATTAATGTAAACAGGTTACTATAAAGCACAAGTGAGTATTACAAAGACAGGTCATATGGTTGTATGCATTGTTGTACATTCAGTAGAATGGAGTATTCTGTTAGGTAGTGTATTCAAAAAATAATAAAGTTAGATTGGGTTATAGGTTTAACATTTATGTGATATAATTGTGAGAAACATTTAAGATATACAATTTATAAGGTTCAGTTATTCAGTATTTATTTGGTTTTGGGTGAGTAAGTGATCTTTGAGAAGAGACTTGAATTTATAAACAGGTAGTGTTTCTTTTATATTTACAGGTAATGAATTCCAGATTTTAGGGCCTTTTATGTGCATTGAGTTTTTACATAGTGTGAGATGGACACGAGGAACATCAAAGAGTGATCTGTGCCTTGTGTTATGGTCATGTGTTCTGTTGAGGTTGGCAAGGAGATGTTTGAGGGGAGGGTTAATATCAGAGTTGAGTGTTCTATGTATGTAATAGGTGCAGTAGTAAGTATGGATGTTTTGTATGGTGAGGAGGTTTAGTGTATTGAATATTGGTGGAGTGTGCTGCCTATAGTGAGAATTTGTTATCATTCTAACTGCAGCCTTTTGTTGGGTAATTAGTGGTCTGAGATGGTTACTTGTTGTTGAGCCCCATGCACAAATTCCATAGGTGAGATAGGGGTAAATAAGAGAGTGATATAGGGCCAGGAGGGCTGACTGTGGAGCATAGTACCGTATCTTCGATAGTATGCCTACAGTCTTGGAAATTTTCTTAGAAATTTGTTGTATATGTGTATAAAATTTGAGTCTATTATCAAGGTGGATTCCTAAGAATTTTCCCTCTGTTAGCTTTGTGATAGGTGATCCGTTTATCATTATGTTAAGAGGGACATCTGTAATAATAATAATAATAATAATAATAATAATAATAATAATAATAATAATAATAATAATAATAATAATAATAATGTCGTTATTTACTACAAGTACATGTAAAAGGTACACATGTACATGTACAAGGTGATCGCCACCATGCCCAGCCCTTCTAGGGTAGGGTAGGTGCCAGAGCCAGAGCTTGCAGCTCACAAGACTGCCATTCCCATTAGCCCCCTTGGGGCGGGGATGGCAGGCCAGAGAGGCCTAGCTTCTCCCTACGAGCCCCGTGAGGGTGGGGAATGTGGTTAGGCCTGGGGACAGTTGGTCCCAAAGATGAGGGGGTACTTTTACCTCCTCCCATGGGAGACTTAGGTCTCAGACACTCCCTAGACAGGGAGCCAAGGTCGGGCCGCCACTTGGAAAAGGCCCGGGCCGGGAGAATACCGGCGAATCTTGAATAATAATAAAATGCAGAGAATTCCGGGCAAATTAGGTCAGTGTCCCAGGATGCGACCCACACCAGTCCACTAACACCCAGGATGCGACCCACACCAGTCCACTAACACCCAGGATGCGACCCACACCAGTCCACTAACACCCAGGTACCAATTTGAAACTGATGGGTGAACAGGGACAGTGACAGCAGATGTCTTACGGAAACACGTCCCTAATGTTTCCCAGCCGTATCGGAGGAGGTTCGAACCCCGGACCTCAGTGTGTGACCTGAGTGCGCTAGAGTCCAGCTAGATAAGTTACATATACTATCAAAAACAGCAACATATGTGTAAAAAATCAGGGATAACCCAGAAAACTCAGATATTTTTTTATTAAGTTTTTAAACAGGAATTCGCTACATTTGTACATCAGTAATTAATAATATCTCAAGTGAATTTTATCAAAAAGTTAATTATTTATGAGGAAGCATAAAATTTATGGTTTCTTTAGCAATTTAGTGATTTTGAGAAGTGTTATAAGAGATAATATTCTTGTTGAACATATTATACAACTAAATTACACTCACTAATTGATTATAATTTTTGAAGGGATGGACCGGTAAGCCAGCAGAAGGCGTCGGTCAAATGATGAAAAGCTCCAGCTGTAGGTTATCATGTAACTAAAAGTCACTCACAATACACAGATAGCACCCAGTCACTCACAATACACAGATAACACCTAGTCACTCACAATATACAGATAACACCCAGTCACTCACAATACTCAGGTAACACCTAGTCACTCACAATACTCAGGTAACACCCAGTCACTCATAATGCACAGATAACACCTAGTCACTCACAATACACAGATAACACTCAATCACTCACAATACACAGATAACACCCAGTGACTCACAATACACAGATAACACTCAATCACTCACAATACACAGATAACACCTAGTCACTCACAATACACAGATAACACCTAGTCACTCACAATACACAGATAACACTCAATCACTCACAATACACAGATAACACCTAGTCACTCACAATACACAGATAACACCTAGTCACTCACAATACACAGATAACACTCAATCACTCACAATACACAGATAACACCTAGTCACTCACAATATACAGATAACACTCAATCACTCACAATACACAGACAACACTCAATCACTCACAATACACAGATAACACCTAGTCACTCACAATACACAGATAACACCTAGTCACTCACAATACTCAGGTAACACCTAGTCACTCACAATACACAGATAACACCTAGTCACTCACAATACTCAGGTAACACCCAGTCACTCATAATGCACAGGTAACACCTAGTCACTCACAATACACAGATAACACCTAGTCACTCACAATACACAGATACACCTAGTCACTCACAATATACAGATAACACCCAGTCACTCACAATACACAGATAACACCTAGTCACTCACAATACACAGATAACACCTAGTCACTCACAATACACAGATAACACCTAGTCACTCACAATACACAGATAACACTCAGTCACTCACAATACACAGATAACACCCAGTCACTCACAATACACAGATAACACCTAGTCACTCACAATACACAGATAACACCTAGTCACTCACAATACACAGATAACACTCAGTCACTCACAATACACAGATAACACTCAATCACTCACAATACACAGATAACACCTAGTCACTCACAATATACAGATAACACCCAGTCACTCACAATACACAGATAACACCCAGTCACTCACAATACACAGATAACACCTAGTCACTCACAATACACAGATAACACCTAGTCACTCACAATACTCAGGTAACACCCAGTCACTCATAATGCACAGATAACACCTAGTCACTCACAATACACAGATAACACCTAGTCACTCACAATACACAGATACACCTAGTCACTCACAATATACAGATAACACCCAGTCACTCACAATACACAGATAACACCTAGTCACTCACAATACTCAGGTAACACCTAGTCACTCACAATACACAGATAACACCTAGTCACTCACAATACACAGATAACACCTAGTCACTCACAATACACAGATAACACTCAGTCACTCACAATACACAGATAACACCCAGTCACTCACAATACACAGATAACACCTAGTCACTCACAATACACAGATAACACCTAGTCACTCACAATACACAGATAACACCTAGTCACTCACAATACACAGATAACACTCAGTGGCCCGGTGGCCTGGTTGCTAAAGCTCCCGCTTCACACACGGAGGGCCCGGGTTCGATTCCCGGCGGGTGGAAAAATTCCGACACGTTTCCTTACACCTGTTGTCCTGTTCACCTAGCAGCAAATAGGTACCTAGGTGTTAGTCGACTGGTGTGGGTCGCATCCTGGGGGACAAGATTAAGGACCCCAATGGAAATAAGTTAGACAGTCCTCGATGACGCACTGACTTTCTTGGGTTATCCTGGGTGGCTAACCCTCCGGGGTTAAAAATCCGAACGAAATCTTATCTTATCTTATCTTGTCACTCACAATACACAGATAACACCTAGTCACTCACAATACACAGATAACACCTAGTCACTCACAATACACAGATAACACCCAGTCACTCACAATACACAGATAACACCTAGTCACTCACAATACACAGATAACACTCAGTCACTCACAATACACAGATAACACCTAGTCACTCACAATACACAGATAACACCTAGTCACTCACAATACACAGATAACACCTAGTCACTCACAATACACAGATAACACCTAGTCACTCACAATACACAGATAACACTCAGTCACTCACAATACACTGATAACACCTAGTCACTCACAATACACAGATAACACCTAGTCACTCACAATACACAGATAACACCCAGTCACTCACAATACACAGATAACACCTAGTCACTCACAATACACAGATAACACCCAGTCACTCACAATACACAGATAACACCAAGTCACTCACAATACACAGATAACACCTAGTCACTCACAATACACAGATAACACCCAGTCACTCACAATACACAGATAACACCCAGTCACTCACAATACACAGATAACACCTAGTCACTCACAATACACAGATAACACCAAGTCACTCACAATACACAGATAACACCCAGTCACTCACAATACACAGATAACACCTAGTCACTCACAATACACAGATAACACCCAGTCACTCACAATACACAGATAACACCTAGTCACTCACAATACACAGATAACACCTAGTCACTCACAATACACAGATAAACTTGCACTCAAGACACAGTCTACAAGATAAAGCTCTACACAGAAAAATATTGACACAGAATGAGAAACAGAAATTGAGCTGACTGTGGGAAAAAGAAATATATTAATAATTAAAATAACACTTGAAATGGTTGGAAAATATTGGTAAAATAGTGAACAATATAAGGTAGACTGCACAGTATTAATGAGCAGTAACAGCCAGGTTGATCAGACCCTGATCCACCATTAGGCCTGGTCCCAGACCGGGCCGCGGGGGCACTGCCTCCCGAAACCCTCTCCAGGTAAACTCCAGGTAAACTCAATAAAGGAAATAAATGCAAGATGACTGGGAATGAATTACAGAAGAACAAAATTAACAGAACACTGTAGTCAAGGGAACTTATACAAAAATTGTGCTCAAGAAAAAAATTACTGTGGTTTGTAGAGAACAATATATATATATATATATATATATATATATATATATATATATATATATATATATATATATATATATATATATATATATAATATGGAATGTAGGATAACAGAGGGAGAATGATCATACAAGACTGAGGATACTGACTGAATAACCAGTCAGGGATCACAACAGAGGGAGAATGATCATACAAGACTGAGGATACTGACTGAACAACCAGTCAGGGATCACAACAGAGGGAGAATGATCATACAAGACTGAGGATACTGACTGAATAACCAGTCAGGGATCACAACAGAGGGAGAATGATCATACAAGACTGAGGATACTGACTGAACAACCAGTCAGGGATCACAACAGAGGGAGAATGATCATACAAGACTGAGGATACTGACTGAATAACCAGCCAGGGATCACAACAGAGGGAGAATGATCATACAAGAATGAGGATACTGACTGAATATCCAGTCAGGGATCACAAGAGACAAAATGAACTACAGTTTCTGAAGCAGTTCGTTCACTTAAGGTTATTTAATATAAGGTTGACTGAAGGTCGGAGAAGAGTAGTTGAGAGTGTTTGAGGTGACACAGGTATATGAGGTGACACAGGTGTATGAGGTGACACAGGTGTATGAGGTGACACAGGTGTATGAGGTGACACAGGTGTGTGAGGTGACACAGGTGTATGAGGTGTCACAGGTGTATGAGGTAACACAGGTGTATGAGGTGACACAGGTGTATGAGGTGACACAGGTGTATGAGGTGACACAGGTGTATGAGGTGACACAGGTGTATGAGGTGACACAGGTGTGTGAGGTGACACAGGTGTATGAGGTAACACAGGTGTATGAGGTAACACAGGTGTATGAGGTGACACAGGTGTATGAGGTGACACAGGTGTATGAGGTGACACAGGTGTATGAGGTGACACAGGTCACCGAAACTGGACGATAATGCGCACTAGAGGACCTTAGGACTAAGGGATTTAATTAAAGATGGCGCACAGAAGAAATACTGCTTGACCTTGCCCTTAGGCAAGTAAATACAGGAGAGATTAAACAGGAAGAAAGTGGTTGGCTTGTATTGTTGTTGGTGAGTGGTGGGGAAAGTAACGTCACGACTGGGTAATTAGTTCCCCCTCATTTCAAAGTGCTCCTGCTGAGGGGGGAACCAGTCACCAACATCGATTCAGTGTGGTTCGCCGATATTAACCCGGCCCGGGTGTTGTCCAGTTGGTGACCTAGTAGAAGCTAAGTTGCTGAATAGGGTGACCTGGGCGATCATGCTTGTCACAGCGGCTGAATCATTATGGAAGAATTACGGAGACGTTGAAAGTAAACCAAAATGAGGGCCATAGGCATTACGGGGACGATCGGCAGATGGATTTTCAGGTTTTTAGCACAAATAACAGTAGTAAATAAAGCAAAATCCAGCACCAGCGAGGTAAAAAGTTGAGTTCTCCAAGGCAGTGTGCTGGCACCTGTGATCTTCCTTATCCTCGTAGCATACAAACAAAAATACCCATCATATTTTTGTGTTATAATTTGCAGATGACAGTAAAATAAGCATGAAAAATTACTTCCGTGTAAAACACTGAGAAATTGCAGGAAGATATAACCAGGTTTTCTCAGTGGTCAGAGGAGAACAACATTACTATAAATGATGATAAGCTCCAGTTATTAGGAATGGAAAGAATGAACTCAAAAAGGACACTGTGTACAAAACTTAAGAGAATCATTAAACAGATCGAAAGAAACACATTAAAGTTTTGAGAGTAATTATCATATGAGCAAGGTCACGGCAGCCAGGAAGACGATGGCATGGATAATGACAAACTTCAAAGAAAAAAACAGTACTAAAAGTGACACGTTTCAAATGGCTTGTTCTCTCTCGTTTGGAATATTGTTCAGTGTTGACGACACCATCCAGGGCACGGGAGGTATCACAGCTGGAACAGCTACAGAGTCTCTTACTGGCCCACGACACCATCCAGGGCATGGGAGGTATCACAGCTGCAACAGCTACAGAGTCTCTTACTGGCCCACGACACCATCCAGGGCATGGGAGGTATCACAGCTGCAACAGCTACAGAGTCTCTTACTGGCCCACGACACCATCCAGGGCATGGGAGGTATCACAGCTGCAACAGCTACAGAGTCTCTTACTGGCCCACGACACCATCCAGGGCATGGGAGGTATCACAGCTGCAACAGCTACAGAGTCTCTTACTGGCCCACGACACCATCCAGGGCATGGGAGGTATCACAGCTGCAACAGCTACAGAGTCTCTTACTGGCCCACGACACCATCCAGGGCATGGGAGGTATCACAGCTGCAACAGCTACAGAGTCTCTTACTGGCCCACGACACCATCCAGGGCATGGGAGGTATCACAGCTGCAACAGCTACAGAGTCTCTTACTGGCCCACGACACCATCCAGGGCATGGGAGGTATCACAGCTGCAACAGCTACAGAGTCTCTTACTGGCCCACGACACCATCCAGGGCATGGGAGGTATCACAGCTGCAACAGCTACAGAGTCTCTTACTGGCCCACGACACCATCCAGGGCATGGGAGGTATCACAGCTGCAACAGCTACAGAGTCTCTTACTGGCCCACGACACCATCCAGGGCATGGGAGGTATCACAGCTGGAACACCTACAGAGTCTCTTACTGGCCCACGACACCATCCAGGGCATGGGAGGTATCACAGCTGCAACAGCTACAGAGTCTCTTACTGGCCCACGACACCATCCAGGGCATGGGAGGTATCACAGCTGGAACACCTACAGAGTCTCTTACTGGCCCACGACACCATCCAGGGCATGGGAGGTATCACAGCTGGAACACCTACAGAGTCTCTTACTGGCCCACGACACCATCCAGGGCATGGGAGGTATCACAGCTGGAACACCTACAGAGTCTCTTACTGGCCCACGACACCATCCAGGGCATGGGAGGTATCACAGCTGCAACAGCTACAGAGTCTCTTACTAGCCCACGACACCATCCAGGGCATGGGAGGTATCACAGCTGCAACAGCTACAGAGTCTCTTACTGGCCCACGACACCATCCAGGGCATGGGAGGTATCACAGCTGCAACACCTACAGAGTCTCTTACCGGCCCACGACACCATCCAGGGCATGGGAGGTATCACAGCTGGAACACCTACAGAGTCTCTTACTGGCCCACGACACCATCCAGGGCATGGGAGGTATCACAGCTGGAACACCTACAGAGTCTCTTACCGGCCCACACACAACCAATCAAGTATTTAATTTACTAGGACTGCCTTAAAGTCTTAAATCTGTACTCACTGGAGCGGAAGAGAAGCACATGATAATATATACCTGGAAAGTACTTGAGGGCCTTGTCTCACATCTACACACTGCCATAACAACACAATATAGTTAGTGATATAGGAGCAAGTGCAAAATAAACCCAGTGAATAGCAGGGCTACAGTGGTCACAATAAGGAAGCACTCTGTCCTGGAGATACTTGAAGAGAGTTCCGGGGGTCAACGCCCCCAGCGGCCACGTCTGTGATCAGGCCTCATGGTGGATCAGGGCCTGATCAACCAGGCTGTTACTGCTGGCCTGGTCACAACGTTAGTGGTTCCAGATAATTCAACATCTTACCAGAAGATACCAGAAGCACTGCTGGAACATGTGTAGAAGTCTTCAAGAGAAAACTGGACAAACATCTCCAGTAGGTAACAGATCAAACAAACTGTGATAGATATGTGCGTCAGTAAGTAAGTAAGTTTATTCAGGTATACACAAATACAGTTACATAGAATTATCATACATAGCAGCATATGTGTAGAGAACCTGGGATAACCTGGGATAACCTGGGTTAACCCAAAAAAGTCAGACAGAGTGACTTATTTCCATTGGGGTTCTTTTACCTTATTATTATAATATAAAGGTTATAATATTTTCTTATTATTCTACAATGAAGATAACATCTTATTATCATACTAAAAAGACTATCTACTACACGAGGGTCATTAAGACTATCTACTACACGAGGGTCATTAAGACTATCTACTACACGAGGGTCATTAAGACTATCTACTACACGAGGGTCATTAAGACTATCTACTACACGAGGGTCATTAAGACTATCTACTACACGAGGGTCATTAAGACTATCTACTACACGAGGGTCATTAAGACTATCTACTACACGAGGGTCATTAAGACTATCTACTACACGAGGGTCATTAAGACTATCTACTACATGAGGGTCATTAAGACTATCTACTACACGAGGGTCATTAAGACTATCTACTACACGAGGGTCATTAAGACTATCTACTACACGAGGGTCATTAACACTATCTACAATACGAGGGTCATTAAGACTATCTACTACACGAGGGTCATTAAGACTATCTACTACACGAGGGTCATTAAGACTATCTACTACACGAGGGTCATTAAGACTATCTACTACACGAGGGTCATTGAGACTATCTACTACACGAGGGTCATTAAGACTACTACACGAGGGTCATTAAGACTATCTACTACATGAGGGTCATTAAGACTATCTACTACACGAGGGTCATTAACACTATCTACAATACGAGGGTTATTAAGACTGTCTACTACACGAGGGTCATTAAGACTATCTACTACACGAGGGTCATTAAGACTATCTACTACACGAGGGTCATTAAGACTATCTACTACACGAGGGTCATTAAGACTATCTACTACACGAGGGTCATTAAGACTATCTACTACACGAGGGTCATTAAGACTATCTACTACACGAGGGTCATTAAGACTATCTACTGCACGAGGGTCATTAAGACTATCTACTACACGAGGGTCATTAAGACTATCTACTACATGAGGGTCATTAAGACTATCTACTACACGAGGGTCATTAAGACTATCTACTACATGAGGGTCATTAAGACTATCTACTACACGAGGGTCATTAAGACTATCTACTACACGAGGGTCATTAAGACTATCTTCTACATGAGGGTCATTAAGACTATCTACTACACGAGGGTCATTAAGACTATCTACTACACGAGGGTCATTAAGACTATCTACTACACGAGGGTCATTAAGACTATCTACTACACGAGGGTCATTAAGACTATCTACAATACGAGGGTCATTAAGACTATCTACTACACGAGGGTCATTAAGACTATCTACTACACGAGGGTCATTAAGACTATCTACTACACGAGGGTCATTAAGACTATCTACTACACGAGGGTCATTAAGACTATCTACTACACGAGGGTCATTAAGACTATCTACAATACGAGGGTCATTAAGACTATCTACTACACGAGGGTCATTAAGACTATCTACTACACGAGGGTCATTAAGACTATTTACTACACGAGAGTCATTAAGACTATCTACTACACGAGGGTCATTAAGACTATCTACTACACGAGGGTCATTAAGACTATCTACAATACGAGGGTCATTAAGACTATCTACTACACGAGGGTCATTAAGACTATCTACTACACGAGTGTCATTAAGACTATCTACTACACGAGGGTCATTAAGACTATCTACAATACGAGGGTCATTAAGACTATCTACTACACGAGGGTCATTAAGACTATCTACTACACGAGGGTCATTAAGACTATCTACTACACGAGGGTCATTAAGACTATCTACTACACGAGGGTCATTAAGACTATCTACTACACGAGGGTCATTAAGACTATCTACTACACGAGGGTCATTAAGACTATCTACTACACGAGGGTCATTAAGACTATCTACAATACGAGGGTCATTAAGACTATCTACTACACGAGGGTCATTAAGACTATCTACTACACGAGGGTCATTAAGACTATCTACAATACGAGGGTCATTAAGAGTATCTACTACACGAGGGTCATTAAGACTATCTACTACACCAAGGTCATTAAGACTATCTACAATACGAGGGTCATTAAGACTATCTACTACACGAGGGTCATTAAGACTATCTACAATACGAGGGTCATTAAGACTATCTACTACACGGGGGTCATTAAGACTATCTACTACACCAAGGTCATTAAGACTATCTACAATACGAGGGTCATTACTAGGAATAAGGTAAAATTTACACGTATGTTAGCTAAAAAATAGAAAATCATTCCCCTCCCTTTCTGTAGCTACATTCATCAGACACCTTTTGGCACTCTTCTTGAACTGGTTCATGCTATGACTGGCTTTGACATGTGCAGGCAGTCTGTTCCATTCCTTTATTGCTGTACAATAAAAGGTGTTTGACGCCTGGCCACTGACTGTGGCTACTACAAAGTTGTGTTCTCTCCCCCTAGTACTATGATTGCTCTCTCCCCCTAGTACTATGATTGTTCTCTCCCCCTAGTACTATGATTGCTCTCTCCCCCTAGTACTATGATTGCTCTCTCCCCCTAGTACTATGATTGCTCTCTCCCCCTAGTACTATGATTGCTTTGGTTCCCAACCTTGACAAAATTGACAGCAAGATATTCTGGACATTGTTTGTGAGCAATTTTATAAACATGACTTAGCTTCAGTTGTTTTACTCTGTCTTCAACATTCAGCAGGCAACCAGTAGCAACAGCCTGGTTGATCAGGCAACCACCAAACTAGCCTGACCCAAGAACACGCTCTGGTAGCAGAAAATCTTGAAACGAACCTAAACTTATTCAAGTAAACAGTGAGTCGAGTCACCTGCGTGGACGTGCGACTCGAGGACGTTGTGTAATGCTACTGTGAGCGAGGCCAGAAATATTTACTGAGGGACTAGTTGGTACAGTAATGTAATCAAGGAGACATGACTGAATATGTGAAAAATAGTCGGACACAAATAAGCAGGCGGACAGGCAGGTAAAGAAGCAGATAAATAAGGTGGCAGGTGAGAAAGCAGACAGATAGTACGCAGAGTGGCAGGCAGGATGTTAGGCAGGTGAGAAGGCAGACAGTACGCAGGGTGGCAGGCAGGATGTTAAGCAGGTGAAAAGGCAGACAGTACACAGGGTGGAAAGCAGGATGTTAGGCAGGTGGGAAGGCAGACAGTACACAGGGTGGAAGGCAGGATGTTAGGCAGGTGAGAAGGCAGACAGTACACAAGGTGGTATGCAGGAAGTCAGGCAGGTGAGAAGGCAGCCAGTACACAGGATGGCAGACAGGAAGTTAGGCAGGTGAGAAAGCAGCCAGTACACAGGGTGGCAGGCAGGATGTTAGGCAGGTGAGAAGGCAGCCAGTACACAGGGTGGAAGGCAGGATGTTAGGCAGGTGAGAAGGCAGCCAGTACACAGGGTGGCAGGCAGGATGTTAGGCAGGTAAGAAGGCAGCCAGTACACAGGGTGGCAGGCAGGATGTTAGGCAGGTGAGAAGGCAGCCAGTACACAGGGTGGCAGGCAGGATGTTAGGAAGGTGAGAAGGCAGCCAGTACACAGGGTGGCAGGCAGGATGCTAGGCAGGTGAGAAGACCAGCCAGTACACAGGGTGGCAGGCAGGATGTTAGGCAGGTGAGAAGGCAGCCAATACACAGGGTGGCAGGCAGGATGTTAGGCAGGTGAGAAGGCAGCCAGTACATAGGGTGGCAGGCAGGATGTTAGGCAGGTGAGAAGGCAGCCAGTACACAGGGTGGAAGGCAGGATGTTAGGCAGGTGAGAAGGCAGCCAGTACACAGGGTAGAAGGCAGGATGTTAGGCAGGTGAGAAGGCAGCCAGTACACAGGGTGGCAGGCTGGATGTGAGGCAGGTGAGAAGGCAGCCAGTACACAGGGTGGCAGGCAGGATGTTAGGCAGGTGAGAATGCAGCCAGAACACAGGGTGGAGGGCAGGATGTTAGGAAGGTGAGAAGGCAGCCAGTACACAGGGAGGCAGGCAGGATGCTAGGCAGGTGAGAAGACTAGCCAGTACACAGGGTGGCAGGCAGGATGTTAGGCAGGTGAGAAGGCAGCCAATACACAGGGTGGCAGGCAGGATGTTAGGCAGGTGAGAAGGCAGCCAGTACATAGGGTGGCAGGCAGGATGTTAGGCAGGTGAGAAGGCAGCCAGTACACAGGGTGGAAGGCAGGATGTTAGGCAGGTGAGAAGGCAGCCAGTACACAGGGTGGAAGGCAGGATGTTAGGCAGGTGAGAAGGCAGCCAATACACAGGGTGGCAGGCAGGATGTTAGGCAGGTGAGAAGGCAGCCAGTACACAGGGTGGAGGGCAGGATGTTAGGCAGGTGATAAGGCAGCCAGTACACAGGGTGGCAGGCAGGATGTTAGGCAGGTGAGAAGGCAGCAAGTACACAGGATGGCAGGCAGGAAGTTAGGCAGGTGGGAAGGCAGCTAGTACACAGGATGGCAGGCAGGATGTTAGGCAGGTGGGAAGGCAGCTAGTACACAGGATGGCAGGCAGGATGTTAGGCAGGTGCGAAGGCAGCCAGTACACAGGATGGCAGGCAGGATGTTAGGCAGGTGAGAAGGCAGCCAGTACACAGGATGGCAGGCAGGATGTTAGGCAGGTGAGAAGGCAGACAGTACACAGGGTGGCAGGCAGGATGTTAGGCAGGTGGAAAGGCAGCCAGTACACAGGGTGGCATGTAAGATGTTAGGCAGGTGAGAAGGCAGCCAGTACACAGGATGGCAGGCAGGATGTTAGGCAGGTGGAAGGCAGCCAGTACACAGGATGGCAGGCAGGATGTTAGGCAGGTGGAAGGCAGCCAGTACACAGGGTGGAAGGCAGGATGTTAGGCAGGTGAGAAGGCAGCCAGTACACAGGATGGCAGGCAGGATGTTAGGCAGGTGAGAAGGCAGACAGTACACAGGGTGGCAGGCAGGATGTTAGGCAGGTGGGAAGGCAGCCAGTACACAGCGTGGCAGGCAGGATGTTAGGCAGGTGAGAAGGCAGCAGAATGTTAGGCAGGTGGAAGGCAGCCAGTACACAGGATGGCAGGCAGGATGTTAGGCAGGTGAGAAGGCAGCCAGTACACAGGGTAGAAGGCAGGATGTTAGGCAGGTGAGAAGGCAGCCAGTACACAGGGTGGCAGGCAGGATGTTAGGCAGGTAAGAAGGCAGCCAGTACACAGGGTGGCAGGCAGGATGTTAGGCAGGTGAGAAGGCAGCCAGAACACAGGGTGGAGGGCAGGATGTTAGGAAGGTGAGAAGGCAGCCAGTAAACAGGGAGGCAGGCAGGATGCTAGGCAGGTGAGAAGACTAGCCAGTACACAGGGTGGCAGGCAGGATGTTAGGCAGGTGAGAAGGCAGCCAATACACAGGGTGGCAGGCAGGATGTTAGGCAGGTGAGAAGGCAGCCAGTACATAGGGTGGCAGGCAGGATATTAGGCAGGTGAGAAGGCAGCCAGTACACAGGGTGGAAGGCAGGATGTTAGGCAGGTGGGAAGGCAGCCAGTACACAGGATGGCAGGCAGGATGCTAGGCAGGTGGGAAGGCAGCCAGTACACAGGATGGCAGGCAGGATGTTAGGCAGGTGGGAAGGCAGCCAGTACACAGGATGGCAGGCAGGATGTTAGGCAGGTGGGAAGGCAGCCAGTACACAGGATGGCAGCCAGGATGCTAGGCAGGTGGGAAGGCAGCCAGTACACAGGATGGCAGGCAGGATGTTAGGCAGGTGGAAAGGCAGCCAGTACACAGGATGGCAGGCAGGATGTTAGGCAGGTGGGAAGGCAGCCAGTACACAGGATGGCAGGCAGGATGTTAGGCAGGTGGAAGGCAGCCAGTACACAGGATGGCATTCAGGATGTTAGGCAAGTGGTAAGGCAGCCAGTACACAGGGTGGCAGGCAGGATGTTAGGCAGGTGGGAAGGCAGCCAGTACACAGGATGGCAGGCAGGATGTTAGGCAGGTGGGAAGGCAGCCAGTACACAGGATGGCAGGCAGGATGTTAGGCAGGTGGGAAGGCAGCCAGTACACAGGATGACAGGCAGGATGTTAGGCAGGTGGGAAGGCAGCCAGTACACAGGATGGAAGGCAGGATGTTAGGCAGGTGGTAAGGCAGCCAGTACACAGGATGTCAGGCAGGATGTTAGGCAGGTGAGAAGGCAGCCAGTACACAGGATGGCAGGCAGGAAGTTAGGCAGGTGAGAAGGCAGCCAGTACACAGGATGGCAGGCAGGATGTTAGGCAGGTGAGAAGGCAGCCAGTACATGGGGTGGAAGGCAGGATGTTAGGCAGGTGGGAAGGCAGCCAGTACACAGGGTGGAAGGCAGGATGTTAGGCAGGTAGGAAGGCAGCCAGTACACAGGATGGCAGGCAGGATGTTAGGCAGGTGAGAAGGCAGACAGTACACAGGATGTCAGGCAGGATGTTAGGCAGGTTGGAAGGCAGCCAGTACACAGGATGGCAGGCAGGATGTTAGGCTGGTGGGAAGGCAGCCAGTACACAGGATGGCAGGCAGGATGTTAAGCAGGTGAGAAGGCAGCCAGTACAGAGGATGACAGGCAGGATGTTAGGCAGGTGAGAAGGCAGACAGTACACAGGGTGGAAGGCAGGAAGTTAGGCAGGTGAGAAGGCAGCCAGTACATAGGGTGGAAGGCAGGATGTTAGGCAGGTGGGAAGGCAGCCAGTACACAGGGTGGAAGGCAGGATGTTAGGCAGGTGGGAAGGCAGCCAGTACACAGGGTGGAGGGCAGGATGTTAGGCAGATGAGAAATCAGACAGTACACAGGGTGGAAGGCAGGAAGTTAGGCAGGTGAGAAGGCAGCCAGTACACAGGATGGCAGGCAGAATGTTAGGCAGGTGGGAAGGCAGCCAGTACACAGGATTTCAGGCAGGATGTTAGGCAGGTGGGAAGGCAGCCAGTACACAGGATGGCAGGCAGGATGTTAGGCAGGTGGGAAGGCAGCCAGTACACAGGATGGCAGGCATGATGTTAGGCAAGTGGGAAGGCAGCCAGTACACAGGATGGCAGGCAGGATGTTAGGCAGGTGGAAGGCAGCCAGTACACAGGATGGCATTCAGGATGTTAGGCAAGTGGTAAGGCAGCCAGTACACAGGGTGGCAGGCAGGATGTTAGGCAGGTGGGAAGGCAGCCAGTACACAGGATGGCAGGCAGGATGTTAGGCAGGTGGGAAGGCAGCCAGTACACAGGATGGCAGGCAGGATGTTAGGCAGGTGGGAAGGCAGCCAGTACACAGGATGACAGGCAGGATGTTAGGCAGGTGGGAAGGCAGCCAGTACACAGGATGTCAGGCAGGATGTTAGGCAGGTGGTAAGGCAGCCAGTACACAGGATGTCAGGCAGGATGTTAGGCAGGTGAGAAGGCAGCCAGTACACAGGATGGCAGGCAGGAAGTTAGGCAGGTGAGAAGGCAGCCAGTACACAGGATGGCAGGCAGGATGTTAGGCAGGTGAGAAGGCAGCCAGTACACAGGGTAGAAGGCAGGATGTTAGGCAGGTGAGAAGGCAGCCAGTACACAGGGTGGCAGGCAGGATGTTAGGCAGGTAAGAAGGCAGCCAGTACACAGGGTGGCAGGCAGGATGTTAGGCAGGTGAGAAGGCAGCCAGAACACAGGGTGGAGGGCAGGATGTTAGGAAGGTGAGAAGGCAGCCAGTAAACAGGGAGGCAGGCAGGATGCTAGGCAGGTGAGAAGAATAGCCAGTACACAGGGTGGCAGGCAGGATGTTAGGCAGGTGAGAAGGCAGCCAATACACAGGGTGGCAGGCAGGATGTTAGGCAGGTGAGAAGGCAGCCAGTACATAGGGTGGCAGGCAGGATGTTAGGCAGGTGAGAAGGCAGCCAGTACACAGGGTGGAAGGCAGGATGTTAGGCAGGTGGGAAGGCAGCCAGTACACAGGATGGCAGGCAGGATGCTAGGCAGGTGGGAAGGCAGCCAGTACACAGGATGGCAGGCAGGATGTTAGGCAGGTGGGAAGGCAGCCAGTACACAGGATGGCAGGCAGGATGTTAGGCAGGTGGGAAGGCAGCCAGTACACAGGATGGCAGGCAGAATGCTAGGCAGGTGGGAAGGCAGCCAGTACACAGGATGGCAGGCAGGATGTTAGGCAGGTGGGAAGGCAGCCAGTACACAGGATGGCAGGCAGGATGTTAGGCAGGTGAGAAGGCAGACAGTACACAGGGTGGAAGGCAGGAAGTTAGGCAGGTGAGAAGGCAGCCAGTACACAGGATGGCATTCAGGATGTTAGGCAAGTGGTAAGGCAGCCAGTACACAGGGTGGCAGGCAGGATGTTAGGCAGGTGGGAAGGCAGCCAGTACACAGGATGGCAGGCAGGATGTTAGGCAGGTGGGAAGGCAGCCAGTACACAGGATGGCAGGCAGGATGTTAGGCAGGTGGGAAGGCAGCCAGTACACAGGATGACAGGCAGGATGTTAGGCAGGTGGGAAGGCAGCCAGTACACAGGATGGAAGGCAGGATGTTAGGCAGGTGGTAAGGCAGCCAGTACACAGGATGTCAGGCAGGATGTTAGGCAGGTGAGAAGGCAGCCAGTACACAGGATGGCAGGCAGGAAGTTAGGCAGGTGAGAAGGCAGCCAGTACACAGGATGGCAGGCAGGATGTTAGGCAGGTGAGAAGGCAGCAAGTACATGGGGTGGAAGGCAGGATGTTAGGCAGGTGGGAAGGCAGCCAGTACACAGGGTGGAAGGCAGGATGTTAGGCAGGTAGGAAGGCAGCCAGTACACAGGATGGCAGGCAGGATGTTAGGCAGGTGAGAAGGCAGACAGTACACAGGATGTCAGGCAGGATGTTAGGCAGGTTGGAAGGCAGCCAGTACACAGGATGGCAGGCAGGATGTTAGGCTGGTGGGAAGGCAGCCAGTACACAGGATGGCAGGCAGGATGTTAAGCAGGTGAGAAGGCAGCCAGTACACAGGATGACAGGCAGGATGTTAGGCAGGTGAGAAGGCAGACAGTACACAGGGTGGAAGGCAGGAAGTTAGGCAGGTGAGAAGGCAGCCAGTACATAGGGTGGAAGGCAGGATGTTAGGCAGGTGGGAAGGCAGCCAGTACACAGGGTGGAAGGCAGGATGTTAGGCAGGTGGGAAGGCAGCCAGTACACAGGGTGGAGGGCAGGATGTTAGGCAGATGAGAAATCAGACAGTACACAGGGTGGAAGGCAGGAAGTTAGGCAGGTGAGAAGGCAGCCAGTACACAGGATGGCAGGCAGAATGTTAGGCAGGTGGGAAGGCAGCCAGTACACAGGATTTCAGGCAGGATGTTAGGCAGGTGGGAAGGCAGCCAGTACACAGGATGGCAGGCAGGATGTTAGGCAGGTGGGAATGCAGCCAGTACACAGGATGGCAGGCATGATGTTAGGCAAGTGGGAAGGCAGCCAGTACACAGGATGGCAGGCATGATGTTAGGCAAGTGGGAAGGCAGCCAGTACACAGGATGGCAGGCATGATGTTAGGCAAGTGGGAAGGCAGCCAGTACACAGGATGGCAGGCATGATGTTAGGCAAGTGGGAAGGCAGCCAGTACACAGGATGGCAGGCAGGATGTTAGGCAGGTGGGAAGGCAGCCAGTACACAGGATGGCAGGCAGGATGTTAGGCAGGTGGGAAGGCAGCCAGTACACAGGATGGCAGGCAGGATGTTAGGCAGGTGGGAAGGCAGCCAGTACACAGGATGGCAGGCAGGATGTTAGGCAGGTGGGAAGGCAGCCAGTACACAGGATGGCAGGCAGAATGCTAGGCAGGTGGGAAGGCAGCCAGTACACAGGATGGCAGGCAGGATGTTAGGCAGGTGGGAAGGCAGCCAGTACACAGGATGGCAGGCAGGATGTTAGGCAGGTGAGAAGGCAGACAGTACACAGGGTGGAAGGCAGGAAGTTAGGCAGGTGAGAAGGCAGCCAGTACACAGGATGGCATTCAGGATGTTAGGCAAGTGGTAAGGCAGCCAGTACACAGGGTGGCAGGCAGGATGTTAGGCAGGTGGGAAGGCAGCCAGTACACAGGATGGCAGGCAGGATGTTAGGCAGGTGGGAAGGCAGCCAGTACACAGGATGGCAGGCAGGATGTTAGGCAGGTGGGAAGGCAGCCAGTACACAGGATGACAGGCAGGATGTTAGGCAGGTGGGAAGGCAGCCAGTACACAGGATGGAAGGCAGGATGTTAGGCAGGTGGTAAGGCAGCCAGTACACAGGATGTCAGGCAGGATGTTAGGCAGGTGAGAAGGCAGCCAGTACACAGGATGGCAGGCAGGAAGTTAGGCAGGTGAGAAGGCAGCCAGTACACAGGATGGCAGGCAGGATGTTAGGCAGGTGAGAAGGCAGCCAGTACATGGGGTGGAAGGCAGGATGTTAGGCAGGTGGGAAGGCAGCCAGTACACAGGGTGGAAGGCAGGATGTTAGGCAGGTAGGAAGGCAGCCAGTACACAGGATGGCAGGCAGGATGTTAGGCAGGTGAGAAGGCAGACAGTACACAGGATGTCAGGCAGGATGTTAGGCAGGTTGGAAGGCAGCCAGTACACAGGATGGCAGGCAGGATGTTAGGCTGGTGGGAAGGCAGCCAGTACACAGGATGGCAGGCAGGATGTTAAGCAGGTGAGAAGGCAGCCAGTACACAGGATGACAGGCAGGATGTTAGGCAGGTGAGAAGGCAGACAGTACACAGGGTGGAAGGCAGGAAGTTAGGCAGGTGAGAAGGCAGCCAGTACATAGGGTGGAAGGCAGGATGTTAGGCAGGTGGGAAGGCAGCCAGTACACAGGGTGGAAGGCAGGATGTTAGGCAGGTGGGAAGGCAGCCAGTACACAGGGTGGAGGGCAGGATGTTAGGCAGATGAGAAATCAGACAGTACACAGGGTGGAAGGCAGGAAGTTAGGCAGGTGAGAAGGCAGCCAGTACACAGGATGGCAGGCAGAATGTTAGGCAGGTGGGAAGGCAGCCAGTACACAGGATTTCAGGCAGGATGTTAGGCAGGTGGGAAGGCAGCCAGTACACAGGATGGCAGGCAGGATGTTAGGCAGGTGGGAATGCAGCCAGTACACAGGATGGCAGGCATGATGTTAGGCAAGTGGGAAGGCAGCCAGTACACAGGATGGCAGGCATGATGTTAGGCAAGTGGGAAGGCAGCCAGTACACAGGATGGCAGGCATGATGTTAGGCAAGTGGGAAGGCAGCCAGTACACAGGATGGCAGGCATGATGTTAGGCAAGTGGGAAGGCAGCCAGTACACAGGATGGCAGGCAGGATGTTAGGCAGGTGGGAAGGCAGCCAGTACACAGGATGGCAGGCAGGAAGTTAGGCAGGTGGGAAGGCAGCCAGTACACAGGATGGCAGGCAGGATGTTAGGCAGGTGGGAAGGCAGCCAGTACACAGGATGGCAGGCAGGATGTTAGGCAGGTGGGAAGGCAGCCAGTACACAGGATGGCAGGCAGAATGCTAGGCAGGTGGGAAGGCAGCCAGTACACAGGATGGCAGGCAGGATGTTAGGCAGGTGGGAAGGCAGCCAGTACACAGGATGGCAGGCAGGATGTTAGGCAGGTGAGAAGGCAGACAGTACACAGGGTGGAAGGCAGGAAGTTAGGCAGGTGAGAAGGCAGCCAGTACACAGGATGGCATTCAGGATGTTAGGCAAGTGGTAAGGCAGCCAGTACACAGGGTGGCAGGCAGGATGTTAGGCAGGTGGGAAGGCAGCCAGTACACAGGATGGCAGGCAGGATGTTAGGCAGGTGGGAAGGCAGCCAGTACACAGGATGGCAGGCAGGATGTTAGGCAGGTGGGAAGGCAGCCAGTACACAGGATGACAGGCAGGATGTTAGGCAGGTGGGAAGGCAGCCAGTACACAGGATGGAAGGCAGGATGTTAGGCAGGTGGTAAGGCAGCCAGTACACAGGATGTCAGGCAGGATGTTAGGCAGGTGAGAAGGCAGCCAGTACACAGGATGGCAGGCAGGAAGTTAGGCAGGTGAGAAGGCAGCCAGTACACAGGATGGCAGGCAGGATGTTAGGCAGGTGAGAAGGCAGCCAGTACATGGGGTGGAAGGCAGGATGTTAGGCAGGTGGGAAGGCAGCCAGTACACAGGGTGGAAGGCAGGATGTTAGGCAGGTAGGAAGGCAGCCAGTACACAGGATGGCAGGCAGGATGTTAGGCAGGTGAGAAGGCAGACAGTACACAGGATGTCAGGCAGGATGTTAGGCAGGTTGGAAGGCAGCCAGTACACAGGATGGCAGGCAGGATGTTAGGCTGGTGGGAAGGCAGCCAGTACACAGGATGGCAGGCAGGATGTTAAGCAGGTGAGAAGGCAGCCAGTACACAGGATGACAGGCAGGATGTTAGGCAGGTGAGAAGGCAGACAGTACACAGGGTGGAAGGCAGGAAGTTAGGCAGGTGAGAAGGCAGCCAGTACATAGGGTGGAAGGCAGGATGTTAGGCAGGTGGGAAGGCAGCCAGTACACAGGGTGGAAGGCAGGATGTTAGGCAGGTGGGAAGGCAGCCAGTACACAGGGTGGAGGGCAGGATGTTAGGCAGATGAGAAATCAGACAGTACACAGGGTGGAAGGCAGGAAGTTAGGCAGGTGAGAAGGCAGCCAGTACACAGGATGGCAGGCAGAATGTTAGGCAGGTGGGAAGGCAGCCAGTACACAGGATTTCAGGCAGGATGTTAGGCAGGTGGGAAGGCAGCCAGTACACAGGATGGCAGGCAGGATGTTAGGCAGGTGGGAATGCAGCCAGTACACAGGATGGCAGGCATGATGTTAGGCAAGTGGGAAGGCAGCCAGTACACAGGATGGCAGGCATGATGTTAGGCAAGTGGGAAGGCAGCCAGTACACAGGATGGCAGGCATGATGTTAGGCAAGTGGGAAGGCAGCCAGTACACAGGATGGCAGGCATGATGTTAGGCAAGTGGGAAGGCAGCCAGTACACAGGATGGCAGGCAGGATGTTAGGCAGGTGGGAAGGCAGCCAGTACACAGGATGGCAGGCAGGATGTTAGGCAGGTGGGAAGGCAGCCAGTACACAGGATGGCAGGCAGGATGTTAGGCAGGTGGGAAGGCAGCCAGTACACAGGATGGCAGGCAGGATGTTAGGCAGGTGGGAAGGCAGCCAGTACACAGGATGGCAGGCAGGATGTTAGGCAGGTGGGAAGGCAGCCAGTACACAGGATGGCAGGTGGGTTTACAACAATCCCATCAACAATAGCTCGGTCAAGTGCGCCAATTATGCAGATTAATTATATACATCAATCCTCTTGTGAACCCGATATTGCTCTGTTAATTCACTAATATCAGTGCTGTGTTTGGAACATGATCGAGCGGCTGTTGAGCTGTATTGCTGTGCTTCCCAATTCTCACTCTCTCTGCTGTGATTTTGTGTTGATCCACAGCTGCGTCTTCACGATTCTTCTTTGCTGTGTTGATCTGCAGTGGTGTTTGTCACTGCACTCTGCTGTGTTGATATGCAGTGATGTTTGTCACTTCACTCTGCTGTGTTGATATGCAGTGATGTTTGTCACTGCACTCTGCTGTGTTGATATGCAGTGATGTTTGTCACTGCACTCTGCTGTGTTGATATGCAGTGATGTTTGTCACTGCACTCTGCTGTGTTGATATGCAGTGATGTTTGTCACTGCACTCTGCTGTGTTGATATGCAGTGATGTTTGTCACTGCACTCTGCTGTGTTGATATGCAGTGATGTTTGTCACTGCACTCTGCTGTGTTGATATGCAGTGATGTTTGTCACTGCACTCTGCTGTGTTGATATGCAATGATATTTGTCACTGCACTCTGCTGTGTTGATATGCAGTGATGTTTGTCACTGCACTCTGCTGTGTTGATACGCAGTGGTGTTTGTCACTGCACTCTGCTGTGTTGATATGCAGAGGTGTTTGTCACTGCACTCTGCTGTGTTGATATGCAGTGGTGTTTGTCACTGCACTCTGCTGGGTTGGTATGCAGTGGTGTTTGTCACTGCACTCTGCTGTGTTGATATGCAGTGGTGTTTGTCACTGCACTCTGCTGTGTTGATCTGCAGTGATGTTTGTCACTGCACTCTGCTGTGTTGATATGCAGTGGTGTTTGTCACTGCATTCTGCTGTGTTGATATGCAGTGATGTTTGACACTGCACTCTGCTGTGTTGATATGCAGTGATGTTTGTCACTGCACTCTGCTGTCTTGATATGCAGTGGTGTTTGTCACTGCACTCTGCTGTGTTGACATGCAGTGGTGTTTGTCACTGCACTCCGCTGTCTTGATATGCAGTGATGTTTGTCACTGCACTCTGCTGTGTTGATATGCAGTGATGTTTGTCACTGCACTCTGCTGTGTTGATATGCAGTGATGTTTGTCACTGCACTCTGCTGTCTTGATATGCAGTGGTGTTTGTCACTGCACTCTGCTGTCTTGATATGCAGTGATGTTTGTCACTGCACTCTGCTGTCTTGATATGCAGTGATGTTTGTCACTGCACTCTGCTGTGTTGATATGCAGTGATGTTTGTCACTGCACTCTGCTGTGTTGATATGCAGTGATGTTTGTCACTGCACTCTGCTGTGTTGATATGCAGTGATGTTTGTCACTGCACTCTGCTGTGTTGATATGCAGTGATGTTTGTCACTGCACTCTGCTGTGTTGATATGCAGTGATGTTTGTCACTGCACTCCGCTGTCTTGATATGCAGTGATGTTTGTCACTGCACTCTGCTGTGTTGATATGCAGTGATGTTTGTCACTGCACTCCGCTGTCTTGATATGCAGTGATGTTTGTCACTGCACTCTGCTGTCTTGATATGCAGTGATGTTTGTCACTGCACTCTGCTGTCTTGATATGCAGTGGTGCTTGTCACTGCACTCTGCTGTGTTGATATGCAGTGATGTTTGTCACTGCACTCTGCTGTGTTGATATGGACTGGTGTTTGTCATTTCACTGCTGTGTTGATGCAGCACTGTCACTTTCGCTGTAATTCTCTAAGTATCTGTTACGATATGAAAGATGTGAGAGAAGGGACCAGGTATTTTGTTGTACAGTATCACGTTCTTACTGTTGTACAGTATCATGTTCTTACTGTTGTACAGTATCATGTTCTTACTGTTGTACAGTATCACGTTCTTACTGTTGTACAGTATCATGTTCTTACTGTTGTACAGTATCACGTTCTTACTGTTGTACAGTATCATGTTCTTACTGTTGTACAGTATCATGTTCTTACTGTTGTACAGTATCACGTTCTTACTGTTGTACAGTATCATGTTCTTACTGTTGTACAGTATCACGTTCTTACTGTTGTACAGTATCATGTTCTTACTGTTGTACAGTATCATGTTCTTACTGTTGTACAGTATCATGTTCTTACTGTTGTATAGTATCATGTTCTTACTGTTGTATAGTATCATGTTCTTACTGTTGTACAGTATCATGTTCTTACTGTTGTGCAGTATCATGTTCTTACTCTTGTACAGTATCATGTTCTTACTGTTGTACAGTATCATGTTCTTACTGTTGTGCAGTATCATGTTCTTACTGTTGTACAGTATCATGTTCTTACTGTTGTGCAGTATCATGTTCTTACTGTTGTACAGTATCACGTTCTTACTGTTGTGCAGTATCACGTTCTTACTGTTGTGCAGTATCATGTTCTTACTGTTGTGCAGTATCATGTTCTTACTGTTGTACAGTATCATGTTCTTACTGTTGTGCAGTATCACGTTCTTACTGTTGTGCAGTATCACGTTCTTACTGTTGTGCAGTATCACGTTCTTACTGTTGTACAGTATCATGTTCTTACTGTTGTACAGTATCACGTTCTTACTGTTGTACAGTATCACGTTCTTACTGTTGTACAGTATCATGTTCTTACTGTTGTACAGTATCACGTTCTTACTGTTTTACAGTATCACGTTCTTACTGTTGTACAGTATCACGTTCTTACTGTTGTACAGTATCATGTTCTTACTGTTGTACAGTATCACGTTCTTACTGTTGTACAGTATCATGTTCTTACTGTTGTATAGTATCACGTTCTTACTGTTGTACAGTATCATGTTCTTACTGTTGTACAGTATCATGTTCTTACTGTTGTATATTATCACGTTCTTACTGTTGTACAGTATCATGTTCTTACTGTTATACAGTATCACGTTCTTACTGTTGTATAGTATCATGTTCTTACTGTTGTACAGTATCATGCTCTTACTGTTGTACAGTATCATGTTCTTACTGTTGTACAGTATCATGTTGTTACTGTTGTATAGTATCATGTTCTTACTGTTTTACACTATCATGTTCTTACTGTTGTACAGTATCATGTTCTTACTGTTGTACAGTATCACGTTCTTACTGTTGTACAGCATCACGTTCTTACTGTTGTACAGTATCACGTTCTTACTGTTGTACAGTATCATGTTCTTACTGTTGTACAGTATCACGTTCTTACTGTTGTACAGTATCACGTTCTTACTGTTGTACAGTATCATGTTCTTACTGTTGTACAGTATCACGTTCTTACTGTTGTAAAGTATCACGTTCTTACTGTTGTACAGTATCATGTTCTTACTGTTGTACAGTATCACGTTCTTACTGTTGTACAGTATCACGTTCTTACTGTTGTGCAGTATCACGTTCTTACTGTTGTACAGTATCATGTTCTTACTGTTGTACAGTATCACGTTCTTACTGTTGTACAGTATCACGTTCTTACTGTTGTACAGTATCACGTTCTTACTGTTGTACAGTATCACGTTCTTACTGTTGTGCAGTATTTTATAATATAAGTTAACTTTCTAACTAGATTATAGAGAATATCATGTTGATTTAGTAATATAATTAACATAATATTATCTAATATACATTCGTGACCAAAAACTTAATAACATAAGCGCTCTAATGTTTACTGATTCACGTCTTTATTATTTTTATTTTTGTAATTTTCTGGTAAGACTTGAAGTTGAATACTGGACACCACGAGCATAGTTCTTCGTTATTGATGAATTGGTAATTACATGTAGTTAATTATCTTGGGTTTCATTATTGATTATATTCACAAGAAGTGGTAAACCCGTATGGATCAATAACACAGTTATAGGAGCATGTAATAGAGATACAAACTATACCAAGGGTGGGGTTAGAACCAGCGATCAGAGAGTAACGAAACTCCAGTTAGCTACAATAAGATTAAGATGAGATTTCCTTCGGATTTTTAACCCCGGAGGGTTAGCCACCGAGAATAACCCAAGGAAGTCAGTGCGTCATCGAGGACTGTCTGTCTTATTTCCATTGCGGTCCTCAATCTTGTCCCCCAGGATGCCACCCACACCAGTCGACTAACACCCAGGTACCTACTTGCTACTAGGTGAACAGGACAACAGGTGTAAGGAAACACGTCGAAATGTTTCTACCCCGCCGGGAATCGAACCCGGGCCCTCCGTGAGTGAAGCGAGAGATTTTCCAGCCAGGCCACGGGGCCACCCAACTAGTTATATTTGTACACCATAGGAATGTTAACATAGGCACCACTGTGACCACAAATGCAAGTTTGGGGCAGGAGTTGGGAGATTTTCCAGACAGTGGTCACTTTTCATAAGCTCTTCTTGGAACTGCTGGGAGGTTGCATCTGGAGGCTTGTATACAACCACAATGACAAAGTTTTGGTTTTCAATCTTTACCGCCAAAACTTCAACTACACCATTTGAGGTGTTTAGTAGTTCTGAGCAAACGAGCGACTCTGTGACGTACAAGCCAACACCTTCCCCCTTGTTGCCTGTTTAGTCTGTCGCGTCTGAATAGGCTATAACCTGGGATCCAGTAGGAGAAGAAAATATTCAAGCAGCTCCAGAGGGGACCTTGAATGTTCCCTGAAGTAGGTTTATTCTCTTCTCCGAAGATGAGGGTCCACAGTACATTTCTAGAGGTGGTACTTCCATATATATACATACATATATATATATATATATATATATATATATATATATATATATATATATATATATATACATACATATATATATATATATATATATATATATATATATATATATATATATATTTATATACAAACAGTTAAGACGTGTAATGTTGCCCGGTATTGTTGCCCAGTATTGTTGCCCAGTATTGTTGCCCAGTATTGTTGCCCAGTATTGTTGCCCGGTATTGTTGCCCAGTATTGTTGCCCAGTATTGTTGCCCAGTATTGTTGCCCAGTATTGTTGCCAAGTATTGTTGCCCGGTATTGTTGCCCAGTATTGTTGCCCAGTATTGTTGCCCGGTATTGTTGCCCAGTATTGTTGCCCAGTATTGCAGAACAACAAAATAACATTTCTTCCTCCGTCACACTTTTACTTAGGTCACTGTGAAAGCGGATTACCAGGATTACTGTAGTTAGAGACACGTTCCTGTAAGCGCCTTGAAATCCCAAACCAGATTATGTCATTCTGGTATTATATTCTTTGACTTTAATATGAGACTGTTTAGATAATAGCTTTTATAACCGGCTATTTTTAAAGTGCTGGGATATGTGGATATTCGGTAGTAATTTCCTGTGAGCTGGAAAGCTTTTTATCAGAGGAATTGGAGCTACCCGTTTCCTGTTCTCAAATTTCATTACTGTCATTCCCCATTGTGTTCATGGGGGAAGTATTAGATATTGATGAGTATGAGTTAACGTGAATGTTGGTGATGGGTTTGGATGAATGTTTGTGTGAATGATGGTTGTGGATGAATGTTTGTGGGAATGATGGGTGTGGATGAATGTTTGTGGGAATGATGGGTGTGGATGAATGTTTGTGTGAATGATGGGTGTGGATGAATGTTTGTGTGAATGATGGTTGTGGATGAATGTTTGTGTGAATGATGGGTGTGGATGAATGTTTGTGTGAATGATGGTTGTGGATGAATGTTTGTGTGAATGATGGTTGTGGATGAATGTTTGTGGGAATGATGGGTGTGGATGAATGTTTGTGGGAATGATGGGTGTGGATGAATGTTTGTGTGAATGATGGGTGTGGATGAATGTTTGTGTGAATGATGGGTGTGGATGAATGTTTGTGTGAATGATGGGTGTGGATGCATTAACCAGGGAACAAAGAGAATGTGTGGAAGAACGTTGAAGGGAGACCACGATGGTGAAGGTGAACGATGGAGTTAGTGAACATAGGTGTGAGTACTGGTGGGTGTGAGTACTGGTGGGTGTGAGTACTGGTGGGTGTGAGTACTGGTGGGTGTGAGTTCTGGTGGGTGTGAGTACTGGTGGGTGTGAGTACTGGTGGGTGTGAGTTCTGGTGGGTGTGAGTACTGGTGGGTGTGAGTTCTGGTGGGTGTGAGTACTGGTGGGTGTGAGTACTGGTGGGTGTGAGTACTGGTGGGTGTGAGTACTGGTGGGTGTGAGTTCTGGTGGGTGTGAGTACTGGTGGGTGTGAGTACTGGTGGGTGTGAGTTCTGGTAGGTGTGAGTACTGGTGGGTG